>NC_079311.1:52551285-52649185 GCF_023638135.1 Falco biarmicus | reverse complement strand
TTCTTTTTTGCCTTTTCTTTCTCATTCTCATTTGTTCTTTTTCTCTTTTTCTTTTTTCCCATAAAACAATCAAACCCCAAAAGCCCTCCCTGAAAAGGAGGCTGGACCAGAAAATCTCCAGAAATACTTTCCAACCTCAGCTATTCTGTACTTCTGTCATTTTATGATACTTCTGTAGCAGCATGAGCTATAGTGAGATAGAGAAGGCCCCAGAGATCTTTTCACCCTTATGCTCATCACTGGGTAGGCCTTTCTGGTATATGTTCATTGTTAAAACCCTAAGAATTCATTGCAACTGAAGAAAGTAAATAGATGAAGAAAATAAATACAGATAATTCAACCTGCTCCTATTTTCCACTGAAAAATGAAAATAAAACAAAACTATGAAAAGACAACACAAAAATAAAGGGGGTGGGGGTGGGGGGAGGAGGGGAGATAACGTGCCATAAGTGCAAGCACTTGCAAGACAGAAATTTTTTTTTTTTTTGGGTGGGGGAAGACTGACAATTATCAAACATTTAAAAAAGGGCAGAACAGAACATAAAAGATGTTTTAGATGAAATCTAAGAAAATTGGGAAAGTGGTTTGCAGTTTTTCAGAGAGTAATGGGAAAGGCTGGAAACCAAAACCTTGTGCCAGAATGAGGGAAGGATGGGTAACTAGTAAGGACGTTGATACTTGACCTTCTGGTTGAAGGATTTGAATATGTGACACATACTTCTGGAATCCAGTTTGATCTCTGGTTAACAGTTGGTGGAGATGATTACAACCAGTCTGTAGAAGTTTTCGTGTCACAGGGCTGAAATGATTTATTACATGTTTGCTGCCAGTATACAATCCTCAGATGTGAACACCACATTCACATACCTACAGTATGTGAAAACCCCAGGAAAGAAAGGAATTGCTAGTGTTAGCAGATTCTGCCACAACATTAAAAGCTTTCTTCTCTTTGTGATAAACATATAAAGCAACAAGAGTCAAGACAGAGCAGATGATTTATGCAGCTGCTACAGCAAGTGCTTCAATCACATTTATTCGTCATTTTACAGCAATTCACATGTGGTAACACTGAGATTTACATGCTGAAATGCCAGTTTTTCGGAGGTCCTTCAGCTTATGAATATCCAACATGAATTGAAGACCTTTCGAAGAATGTAATTATTTTTTCTGCCAAATGATAGATTATATAGATGGTATCTTATTACAAACTTCACATACCAGTTCAAATAGCAGTTATAACTGCTTTAATTTTTTTTTTCTTTAAGATTTAGAATGTTTTATTAAATAGTGATTGGGAAATTAAAATAATAGAAGGGAAAAAGTAGTAAAATAATTAAAATAAATAAATTCTTAACAATAAAATGGCTAGGAATAAAGTGGAGTATCTGCAGAGTCACAGAACAAGAACATTGTAACAAAACTAAAATGCTAGAAACCCTTAACAGTCGAAATACTGCACACATTTTCAAACAAACCAAAGGAGGTCCAGTTTCACCCAGATTATAGAAGGTCATATTGCTTATTGTGCTTTTTTAAAATTGTATTTGAAAAATAGTTTCTTCAATATTTTGTTCAAATGGCTTCTAAAAGCATCTTGGGACTCATACATCTCAGTGACACTGATTTACAGCATCTGATAATGTGGTTAAAGGAACTTCTGTGGATCAAAACTCCACTTGATTATGTAAGTAAATGTAAACTAGGAGAAATACACTGGCTGACTAAACAGCATATTATCTTTGAATAACCACTGCCATTGTGCAATTAAAAAAATAAAATAGCTGTAGCATTTCTAATTGACCTTTGTCATTGTGTCATCTGGACCTCAAAGGAAAGCCACTGTGTGTCTGTAGCAGCTTTGACTTTAAGTTCTCTATTCAAAGCATAGCTGGAAACACTATTTTAAGTTAACTAGAGTATGTGGTAACAAATAAATCAAAGCATAATATATTAAGGAGAGTATTTTTTGGAAAAGTGGCTGTTATACAATGAAAGCAGCATAAACTGTAAAGGCAATGAACCTTCCTTTTTTTTGAGGGTCTTCCCATAAAGTGTATGCATTTGTAAAATAAATTTCATATTGAAGCAGCTGCATAGAATTCCTTTCAGTATGAAGATAATTGACTTCTGTAGCTTTTCCGATTGCCAGACCAAGCTCAGTCCTTTCATTGAGTTCATGCTTATAGCAGACCTATAAAGAAAATATTGTAAATAAAAATAAAAGGTTAACAGAATTTTGAGACCCTTGCTAAAGGGTCTCATACCTTCAAACCTCACCAAGGACTTTTGAGCCAAAAACTGTGTACATCACTACAGAATGCAGCAGAAAGGACAACAGAAAACAGATCTCTAAATATAGAATATAGACTAGTACATGAAAATTGTGTCTTTATCCATTGTTCACTCTTGCTTTCCTTTGTCCTCATTGAATTTCCTTGATTGTGAAAGAGAAGGGATCAGCTTAAAAAGATGAGATGGTGCAAAAGGTATCTTGAAGGAAAATATATTTGCCATCAGACTTTGTGGGCTAGATTGCTTCTAGTGAACAAATTACAGCTATTTCACAAGTATAACGCTGGTAAAAGAACACTTGACAATAAAAACAACAGCAAAGTTCTAATGCTGTCACTGATACAGTAAGTCATTTCAATGGTTCCAGAAAAAGTACTGGGGATGAAATAGAGTTTATTTACTTTTGAAACCAGCAACATTTTAAACAAGGATATTTCTGAAAATTGTAATATCACAGCTTGAAAATTGTCTGTATGACTATGTAGATTTTGCTTATGAAAGTCTTATTAAAAGGAACATTTTTTATAAGAATCACATAATAAATAGAAAGTTCAAATTGCTTAGAACTCTGTCTAGGAAATGTCTTCTATCCAACACCTTTCATGGTGTGCCAAAAATGAGATTAATTTAAGTTTCAAACAGACACTCACACACTTCTCTGACTAGGATCTAAATGTTATGTCTTTCTCTCCTACAATACAGTTTTCCAGTGGTGAAAGTGAAAGAAGAGAAAATGTCATGATTTTGTTTTTTTTTCTCTCCAGAAATGTTCAGGGGAGGGTTTCCCAGTAGAGAAAGGAGTGCTTTAATCCTGCTCCCAGAACTTTCAGATTCTTCAAGATGATCAGCAATACAGAGCTGTCTGACAAGTGCCAAGAATATCCTTCAATCCCTAATTGTACAGTTTCACTATTAAGGATCTCTCACTGAGGATTACACTAAATAAACCACCTCTAACTGGAAAGGCAACAAAGTATCAGAAGACACTGCTTTCCCCAGGAAATCTCTGGGGTTCTGGAACGAAGAGCTTCTGTATGTCTTTGTTCTATCCCACACAACCACTATTTCTGGGCCTTCAAACAGCAACCACCACCATTACCCGTGAAAGAAAAATTGTGTGGTGTCATAAATACAGCTGTCCCAACTATTTTCCTATATGGGTGCCCAGGCAAATGTATGAGATCAGTGTGAAGGCTCCCAAAAGAACAGTTATCAGTCCTCCTAGTTCCCAACGTTCTCAAGAAAATGTTTCCCAGATTATCTTCATGGTTTTGTTTTTTTTATTTTTATTTGTGCTGCCTGCTGCAGAGATTGCTATGATGTATGAAGATTTCTGTAAAATTACTCTTGAAAAAAAAAAAAAAAAGAGAGAGAGAGACACAGAGAAGCAGTTGGGGGCATAGTGACTGAAAAAGGTCTGAAAGCCTACAGCTGCTGACTACCAACATGGAATTCTAAAGAGCTCTGATCAAAACCTGCATTTCTGTGAATCAATACATAGATTTTCACCTGCCCCCTTATTTTAGCAAGCAACTCACTCAAAATCCGTGTTACATTTTTTCATTCTTAAACAGCCTAAGGAGATGATGAGTGTTGATGTTGAGAACCTCAGAAAATAGATGTGAGCTAAATTGCAAAGAAGCCATATGGGTAAAGAGCCCCACTTGTTTCAGTGTTCTTATGAAACCTAGTGCCTCATGCACTTAAAAAATTTTTTTTTTTTAGTTTTATTTCTCAGAACAAACAATTTTACAATAATTTTAAGCAAGAAATGATTATGCAATATAAACAAACCACCCTGGGCAAGTATAATTCAAGTAGTTGTGCCTGTGTTTGTCTCCAGGTAGATGAGATTGGAAAATGGAGAGGGTTGATTATGTTACGTGAGTTTTTGTTTGTTTTGTTTGTTTTTTGTTTTTGTAATTGATGCTAAATAATAGATTATAAATGTGAACTCACTGTTCTCGAGTAAAATTCTTAAAGAAACCTGAAATACAGAAATTAAATCTCATACCTTTCCTATAACTGCTTCCTGGAGTGCATAAGTAGTTTTCTAATTGTTCATCCCTTGTTTTGAATGTGTATCCAGGTTGAGGTGAACTACACAACAAAACAAAATATTCAGATTGAATCACTGATATTGACAGAAGAAAAGATGAGGGAGGAAACCACTTTTTTTTTTTCTTTATTTTTTATATTGACAGGTTAACAGTATAAGAGATTAGATGAACCATACACATCTGCCCATAATAGCAGCATATCCTTCCTTACCTTTAAATAAAACATTTCTAAGTGTAAAATGTGCAAGTATTGAATACAGTGAAGATTAGAGATGGTGATACAGAGAAGATAAGAGTAATAATATCTGCTTAGGTTTTGCAAGTGTTCATGGTCTTTTTAATCCTTATTTTTTGATTACTAGGCTAACATTTTGTCTACCAGCTATGATAGCTTAAACTTCTGATTATTTCTGAAAACTTTGTATGTACATTAGAAAAGTGTTACAAGCATCATTTTAATATTTTACTCTAATAACTCTTAACAGTAATTTAAAATACAGTTTATTTTCCTATTCATGCAGAATCTTTTATTCCTGAGAGGACTTTACTTGATTTAACACCTATCTAGTTTTGCTATCATGTATTTTACCACTGAGCTTGATTTAAGAAAGATTTGCCTTGGGCAAATTAGCAGTCAAGTGAAGACAGAGGTGATTTGTACCACATCTGAAGTAGTGTTCAGCTGACGCAGAATAAATCTGTCTTTTACTATTTAATGATCTTTTTGCAGTGCTTAAAAACGCCCTGACTGAAGCACCACACAATGGCACAGTAGTCTCACTTAAAGAGCCTTCCTGTGTTAGGTTGTTGGAGGAGAAAAAGTGGAAGGAATACAGCTGTTTAAATGCTGAAAAAGGAATTTGAAGAAGTCATTCACTGCTCACTTCTTCATATTAAGTTCATGACTGGAAGAAGCTGGGCTTTTCTTCTACTTCTGATGCAATTTTTTGCTGACATGTTGTATTTTTTCAGCTGCCCTTGCTATCTTGCCTCTTGGAGCACCAATAAACAATCACAGGGAATTTCAAATATTGGTAGGGTATACATAGCTTTGAAAGCCAGCACCGAACAGGCAAAGGGAAGTTCTAGGGAATTATCAATAGCCAAAACCATGTTACAATGTAACAAATTACACTATATTAAAGTTCAAAAAGCAACTAGACTTCAATGGGCAATGACTACAGTTTGTATAGATCAATTTAGCCTGGTTTTAAACTATGTGGATTGGATTGCCAGCCCTGGTCAAGACATGAAAACATGGAACTCCATATTTATCTGTATATATGGATAGCCTACACACATCTCACCAAGCCCTGTGTAATGTTCTAGCTTTGACCAACTACTGGATAACAGATGCCCATCTCTTATTCTGGTTACTGTATGTCTTTGCTCCTGCGAAGATTGACAGCTCCCTCTGCTGTTCTTGTTGTGAGGTGCTCGGAATAATGTCTAATTTTCTTGGACACAATGATGGACTCTCAGTTTGTCAATTAATGGCTATCAGACTGGCATGCTTTCAAACACTGGCTGACATTCAGATGCCTGATGGCACCTTTAGGACACCTGCTTGGACAACCAATCCACTTCAAAACAGAGCTTGATAGTGTTATTAAAGCAAGGTATGAGAGTCAAAGCCTTTTTGTTTTCCCCTCCATCCTTTTGTTTTATTCTTTTTATTTTATTTTATATATTTTCTGTTTGCACCCATCTGGTCTATTTACTATGAATACAGACTTATGACAGCTATGCTGCTTTGCAATTGAAGTCTGACTTAAGGAACTGATATGGAAGCACTGCATAGATGCTGTAACATACTACTTAGCATTCTCCTGAAACACAGAAATATGTTCTCTGATTTTAATCTCATCTTCACCATGTTTTCAATTGTAATATTTAGTAGTTCATAAAGCCAGGTTGCCAAAAGGTTGTGTCTTTCCCTTTTATTTTTCTACATTTTAGGTGTCATTTGCTCATTTTTATGGTGAAATATAAAAGCTAAATTAAAGCTTCTACTCCCTGAAAGAAAGCAGAAAAAGAAAGTGTGATGCATATTCTCTAGCATTTTGAACTAGTAATGATATATACCAGGCTAAACTTCTTAGAGCTGAAATTATTTCTGAAGCTTTGGATAGCATTGAGTGAAAAAAACAATATAATGATTGGTAATTTTACAAATCCTGTGCAAAGAAAAACAATAGCATGAATCTAGATCTTGTCTGTATGATAAATTTGTTGTGTGTTTTTTTCTGATCGAATTCTCACATAATAATACATAATTTTGAAAGTTGTTTAACTACCCAGCAGGCACAACAGAGCCCACACCACTCTTAAAGACAACTCAACACATGTTGTACTTGGTGTGTAAACTATTTGTAATATGTATAAGATTTCCTGTACAAAAGCTCTGAAATAAACCCTCTGCCTGATATAAATACACAGGAAAAATGCAGAGGAAATTTTTGAAACAGTGGGGTCTGAACCATTCTTTTAGAGGCCTAGTTTATTCTTTCTTTACTTCATCATGCAAAGTCCTTCTTTCCCCATAAGAGGAAAATCTGGTAATAGAGCTAAGAACCATTAAAACTTCCATTTTTGGCCTTAGTGAAAATAAGAGACAAAAGATAAATACCAAGTACAGTACACACAGGAAGCATTTGCTGTCTTCCTGCCTCATTGTCTCACTGAACTAATATATCTACTATTTCAAAGAATCATATTTTATATTTAAAAATATTGTTCGCTAGATCATTGTCCAAAGGATTTTGCATGGTAGTTGAAACATTATAATTAATTTCAAAATTTTGTTATGTTTTCTGTTGGAGATGTAACATTGGCATTCATGTGCTGAAATACATTAATCCCACAATTCTGTTTCAACGGTGCTTCTACAAACAAATCACAGTGAATGAAAAAAATGTTCCTGGTGTCTCCCTGGAGGGTTGACATGTCCACTAGCTTCCTTGTGACCAACTTCACATAACTTCACCAGAAAAAATTAATATTAAGTAAGTTAAACTTTTATCTGCTAACCTTAAAGATTATTGCTTCTGAAGGTTATTTATGGGCAATATTGTATTTATGGAAGACATTTTTTTCCCCAAGCACAATTACTGTTTACCAAGCAAGCGATCTCATTCCTACTGCATCTCAGTGGTGTCCTAGCAGAAATGCTAAGTTAGTTCTCATTTCTAACATAATCATCCTTTTCTTAGAGGGAAATAATAATCAATGAAAACCAAAACCTTCTGCCATTCACATTGCAAAAGAAAGAGGTATTACAGTTATCATTAAAACAGAGTATTTTAGCTTTAATGAAAAAAAAACATTTTCCTTTGCCGATGCATCCAACTTTCATTTTATGTATGACTTTTGGACAAAATATTTATTTTTTTCAATAGATTTAATTATTTACATAGGTGTTAAAAACACTGTATTAACCAAATAGCTGCATTGCAAGAACAAGAAATTATCGTCACTGTGCAGCAGAAACAGGAATCTCTACAGTACAACACAGTCAGTCTATGCTTTGTCTCTATTTGTTCTGAGTATACATGCACAGACAACCACACATGCACATTCTTCACTGGTGGCAATGCACGAATTCCCTTCATGCTTAATTATTTTGGAGATATCTTTTGTATAGAGTAGTACAATGTAAACTCAAGCTGTGGGTTGGCTCATTGCTGAACCAGCGCCTGATCCAATTAAAATAACATGTTACATATTCAGGAAAGCTGATTGGAAATGGTGTCACGAATATGTACTACAGCTCTGACTTTCTTCCGCAAATTTTAATTTATAATGTAGTAAGTCAATGCTATGCTGTTATAGCTTGTGCTAGATGTTACTATTGATTTACACTACCCATGGTACAGTGATCTTAAGCCGTCTATCTCCTCAAAATGAAAGGAAAACGTGCATACTTCTCTCTTACACTCTGTATCACTGTATCTCTGATTAATTCAAATTTTACACCATATTACACAGTTTTACATATTTCCCCCCCTCCCCGTTGTGACCTCCTGGGATAACACATAATAAACTAAAAGTTTCCATTAGACTAGGCCAGATACGATGCAGTGCTTCTGTTTGATGATTACCTACTTACACAAACAATACTGAGTGGTCCTAAAGCAAAAGTGAGCAAATTATGCCTGTCATGTGCATCTCCTGTCCCCCAAATGCACCACTTTATTTTGAAACGTCTTTTTAACATGTAGTCCTGCTTACTCTGCTTTTGTAGTAACTGATATTTTCACAGTACAGATGCCTATCTGCTCCCCATTTCCAAAATTAGTTGTCATTCTACTAGACAATTATTTTTTGAAATTTTGACATTGCTTTTCCCATCGTGTTATGAAAATAACTTAGGCTTTCTGTTTATCATTGATAAGGCACTAAATAGCCATTTTTAAATAGGCATTGTTAACAAATACATGTTCCTCATAAATACACATATGAAGCGTGATAGACTATATGAGCTAATATCAGTTCATATTAATATTTTATCATTGTTTTTCTGTCACTACTATTAGATTACCTTGATTTCTAATCTGTATTGTAATTGCCACGATAAGATACCAATTAATAATGTCCTTACAAGAAGTAACAATTATAGGATCCACCCAAGGGTACTGAGGAAGCTGGCAGAGGAGCTTATGGAGCCACTCTCCACCATTTATCAACAGTCCTGACACACTGGAGAGGTCCTGGAAGACTGGGGATTAGCCAGTGTGATGCCCATCTACAAGAAGGGCAGGAAGGAGGATCTGGGGAACTGCAGTTCCTTCCTCAGTTCTGAGGAAGGTTATGGAGCAGATCAAACTGAGTGCTGTCACACATCATTTTCAGGACAATGGGGGAATCACGCCCAGCCAGCATGGGTTTCTGAAAGGCAGGTCTTGCCTCATGAAAATGATCTCTTTCAACAAGATGACCTGTGTAGTAGATGAGGGAAAGGCTATGGATGTCGTCTACCTGGACCTTAGTAAAGCTTTTGGCACCATCTCCCACAGCATCTTCCTGGGGAAACTGGCTACTCGTGGCTTGGATGGGTATACTCTACATTGGGTAAAAAGCTGGCTGGATGGCTGAGCCCAAAGCGTGGTGCTGAAATGAGTTACATCCACCTGGTGACTGGTCCCAAGTGGTGTTCCCCAGGGCTCAGCACTGGGGCCAGTCCTGTTTATTATGTTTACCTACGATCTGGACGAGGGGATCAAGTGCACCTTCAGTAATTTTGCAGGTGACTCCAAGCTGGGGGGAGTGTTGCTGTCCTTAGGGCAGGCAGGCTGTGCAGAGGGATCTGGGCAGGCTGGACCGATGGGCCGAGGCCATTCCTGTGAGGTTCAACAGGGCTCAGTGCCGGGTCCTGCAGCTGGGTCACAGCAGCCCCACACAGTGCTACAGGCTGGGGCAGAGCGGCTGGAAAGGGCCTGGTGGGAAAGGACTTGGCAACATTTATTGATGGCCAGCTAAACATGAGCCAGCTGTGTGCCCAGGTGGCCACAAAGGCCAACAGCATCCTGGCTTGTATCAGAAACAGTGTGGCCAGCAGGACAAGGGAAGGGATTGTGCCCCTGTACTCAGCACTGGTGAGGCTGCACCTTGAGCACAGTGTTCAGGTTTGGGCCCCTCACTGCAAGAGGTGCTGGAGCGTGTCCAGAGAAGGGCAACGATGCTGGTGAAGGGTCTGGAGCACAAGTCCTATGAGGAGCAGCTGAGGGAACTGGGGTGGTTTAGTCTGGAGAGGAGACTCAGGGGGGATTTTATCACTCTACAACTACCTGACAGGAGGCTGTAGGCAGGTGGAGGTCGGTCTTTTCTCCCAGATGACTAGCAACAGGACAAGAGGGAATGGCTTCAGATTATTCCAGAGGAAGTTTAGGATGGATATTGGGAAAACTTTCTTCACTGAAAGGGTGGGCAAGCATTGGAACAGGCTGCCCAAGGAGGTGGTGGGATCACCATCCCTGGAAGTGCTTAAAAAACACAGAAATGTGGTGCTTAATGACATTGTTTATTGATAGACTTGGTGTTCTTGAGTTAACAGCTGGACTTGATCTCAAAGGTCTTTTCCAACCTAAATGATTCTAGGATTCTAAGATTCTTTTAAATCCTCTATAACTGGTAACTGCTTCAGTTTGACTTCTTTTGTAACATGTGAGATAGTGAATTGCACAAGCATAATGCTGAAATCATAGGCAACTCTTTGTTAGCATAAACTTATTTGAAATCTTGGTGCATTTTAGATTTCCAGTGGAGAAATTATGTAAAAACGAATGGCAAAAATTGATGTAATATAGCATTAGTACTTGGATTTTCTAGTAATTTTCTTTTAATTTAAAGCAATAAACATATTAATACCATGGTTATACAAATACTGTTCTCCAGATAGTGCTCTTTTCTTTAGTTTGAAGGGCATTTACATTTTCCTTGAATGAAATAGTACTGCATTTATAGTCCTTTTCTATCACAGGGAGGTGTGTGTGCATATGCATCATGATTCTTGTCATACTTTCCCTAACACCTCTTTTCATGGTTGTATCAATATATGCGTATGTGGTGGAAAAACCATCTTCCATGCTTTCCTCCCATTTGTTTATGTTGATATTAATACAAAGACAATTCAAAAGCAGCCTTGAGGGAAGAAAAACAATAGCTGAAAACATTTCAGGGAAGCAAGGAACCAACTCTGAAAGACAAGTCTCTCTTCAGGGGAAGTCTACTCCTCCTAGACTCTTGCAATCAAGACCTTCTTTCTAAGAAAGAGCAGAAGAAAGAATACTTGATAACGTCTCAAATTTCTGCCTGTCAAGAACAGTACACTTCATATACAGGGTAGCACAGTTTTGTTCTTCTAGGCGCATAAGGCAACAAGTAATTATAATAAGGCTGTACTGTAAGCAAGAACACTAAACATAATTCTATCCCATGTCCCCTTTGGCAAGGGAGGGAGGCATTTTGACAGTCTGTTTTCTGCCTTACGTGCACAAGCCTGTAAGACTGTCTCTTCATCTTTTCCTAACATTCAACACCTAATTCATGGATGTAGTCACACCTCCCTCTTTGCCTTTTCCCCATCAGTGCCACAGTCTTCTGGCAAACCTACAGATGAAATACTAAACTGGACACAATTCCGGTGCAGTTCTCTGAAGTGCATCACTTTTTTTTTTAGTGCAGCTCTGACAGCTCTGGGCTGCAAAAGAAAAAAACCAAACCAGCACTGGCCAAAAGGTAAAATCTGTGTTTATAGAAGTTTCCTTCTGAAAAAAGAGAATATGTGAGGATATTGTAATTTGTAGTAGTCCATAACTGCATCACAAGAAATTACTTAAAATTTTCCACATATACTAAAATGTAACAAACTCACCTATGGCTATTACACCTTTGTAAAAGCCATATTAAGTCATACATTATCTATAGTAAAAGAGTGTATGCCTAGCTACTGTAATGTTAGTATTTACTTACAAAGCAGAAAAAGGCTGATTTATTGTAGAAAAACAATATGGTTTTTTGCTATGTATGGATGTTTAACTAGATATTGCTGACACTAACGAAAAATAGCAGGCGACATAGGCCTCGTAATAGTGCTATGAATGTCAAGTCTGACATCTATATTAATAGATAATGTGTCATGAGTAGGAATAATAAAGAAAAGTTACAGATTGTTTGTTACATGTAAAATATATCTCCTTTATATTTAATTTTTTTTAACCACTGCAGCCATTGTGAATACTCTTTGACTGGCAGGAAGGCTGCTTAAAATAATACAAATCCCATAGCACTGTATTTTGCTCTCGGTTAAGTTTCTTAAACAATTTATTTGCTTTCTGTAAAAAAAAAAACCCTCTAAGGAAAATGAAGTGACAGAGGTATAGTCATCACAGGCTATGATCAAAAATACCTAATAAAGCTACACATGTTCATTGGAGAAAAAACCCAGGAAAAATGTCCTGGAGAAAATTATGAGAGTAAAAGGACATTGCCTAAGGAAATGACAGAATGAAGATTCAGAGAAATATTCAAAGGTACTCAAAGAGAGCCAGGTACAGACATGGAGTGTTACCTGCCAAAACAGTGGGAAAGTGCCCCTCAGAAAATACAGGCTAGTGCAATGGATGGTGAGGAGGAAACAGCTGAGTGATCCATTATTGTTACAATGAGGTTTAGTACTGCAGACAGAATAGATAGAACCTTTTGTTCTGACTTACAGGCCAGAACAAGATACTGGGGACAAGTTATACAAGATAACAAGAAGGAAGGTGTAAATTATGTTTTCCCAAGGATTTTCTTTAAATGTGTTCAAAGAAACAAATGAAATCTCTGCATGGTCTCAGTGACCTTTGGTATATTTTTTTCTTCTGCCCTTCCTTCTCTAAAAGCATTGTAAGATAGCAAGTCTCAGTATGTAGAGGAAGGCTGAAGTAATTATTTCAGGAACACAACGTATTTGTTCTTGTCAGGAAAATGCATTTAAGAGCTACCACTATATATCCACTTCCTCCCTCTCATGCAAAGTTAGAGTTTCACTTAGTATGAGATTAGATTTTGTGAGATTAGAGTTCATTCATCCCTTCCCTGCAGACTTTTGGCAGCAGAATTCATGCCAGATTTCAGAAGTGATTTAGGCAGATGAGATTTATTTTAAAGAGAACCTTAGGAATGTAAATTTTAGTGACTTATTCTTATAAATATTTTCATTAATGGTACAGATGATAAAAGTTCCTCTATAAACTACTTTAAGAATTCCAGCTTAAATGCTGTAAATGAAGAAGCTTTTGCTTTCTCCTTTCCTGTCTTCCTATGGCAATTTCAAGATTCTATCTATGTGTAATTTATTAATTTGTGCTAATTTCATAAAAATTGCCATAATATGTAGCAAGTTAGCCAGAGACTGACAAGGACCCTGACATATGCCATCTATTCCCAGTGGAAGAAGCCCCAAAGCAAACTAAAGAAATCATTAGATTTAACAACTATGCTCTGAATATTGAAAAGCAGGGATATAAATAGGAACAAAGGCTCTTAGACTGAGAAAAGGATTTATATGGCTTAAAGTAAAATTAATAATAAGGGACATTGACAAAAGGAGATAGAAAAAGGTTATATATTCCAGAGGAGAAACCATTACCAGAAACATCTTTGAATACTGAAAAGCTGGTTGTTTTATTTCTGAAGGCTGTAATAAAACGGTTAAAAAAATCAAGGCTGGTAATGATATGTGAGTATCTTAATACTATGTTTAGATGTGTAAATCTGCATTATTTTATGTTTTTATAAAGATTCAATTTTGGAGTTATTTGTTTCATATCTAAAGTACCAGGAAATATGTGAAGAGTGTATGAGATTATACTATGGAAAAGACTGTGGTCATAACTGAAATTTTTAACAATTGAACGGAATATTCATTGGGCTATGCTATGGGTCCTTTCTACTTCCTGCAGGTTAAAAACAGTGTGTTGAATTTCTGATGTAATGGTACCTTCTTTCCCTTATATAAGAAAGCATGAACAGAATCATCCTTAACTGAGACAAGCACCAGGAATATAGTGCATTCAGTGTGGGCCCAGTGTGATGAGACCACTGAGGTATCCAGCAGAGGAAGACTTGTTAGAGAATTGACATTTAGCTACTAGAACACTAATATCCCCTTAACAGACATTATTTTATGCCTTCTGTTTCTGTAGGATTTACCATGATGTATTTCTGTTCTTTAGAGTAACTCAAATGCTGGAGGAGAATAAATTCCCAATCATGAATCTACTATATGTGGCATCTCATTTTGCATTCCAGTACCTTAGAAGGATACTGAAAGGTCATATATACGTAGTGAAGGGAATTGGGGGGTGTGGGCAGGTTGTTTATCTCTTTGTTTCATTTTATTTTAGTCTAGCATGTAGAAATATGAAAAGAAAAAATTCTTGTTTATCAGCAGAAAAAACAGCCTTTCACTGGAAAATGTTAATTATAATCTCTGAAAAAGTAAGGCAGAATACTGCTTTTCTAGAACCTGTGTCTAGACATGGAAATGTCATATGAATGGGAAGTATTCAAAATAAAGAACTTGTATAAAAAAACCCAACCTGTTTAGTCACAACCTTCAAGAGGACAATTAGAAGTTTAAATCCCTAAATATATTGTTGTTCTACCCCGTGTGGTAAAACGCTCCAATTAAAACTTTCTAAGAAACTAATACTTACATGCTCAAAGTTATAAAGTTCTCAAATATTGATCTATTGAAACAATGTCCAAGGTTTCAGCCTGCAACTAGTCACCCTTGTTGGTAGTATGAGCACAAAAGGAAGAGACACATTTCTATTATCTCATTTATGCTTATATATTTATTCCTATATTTTCATTGTTAAAGATGAGAAATAGGATTAAAAAAACTGGTTAGAGCCAGGTCAAAGCAAAAAAAGTAAAATAATAAACAGAAGTCTTAAGGCAGTCACGGTTAAAAGGCATTTAAATCCTTTATTTCCTGTTTACATCACTTTCCTATTTACTCACACCAAGTACTAGCTGATGTTACACAGCATCTTCTTATATGGTTGACAAGCTGCACAGGAAGGGATGTTCCAGAATAAGTAAAGAATACAAAGTCTGCTGAACTTGAAACACCTTTATTCAGTAGCCAGACGTTTCGAGATTCAACATTTGCCAGACAGCTCAAGAATTTTTAAACAGTGAAGACCCTTTGTTTCAAAGAAATATAAACCCTATGCATGCACAAACATGCAAATGAATTATCCAAAATAACACAGTACACTTCATGCTGTTTTTTGTCTTTCATGAAGAAACAAAATGACTTCACAAATGACTGTAAAGACAGATAGTCAAATCACTTACCACTCTAATGATCCTTAATTCCTGTTCTCTGATGATAACAAGGTCTTCAGAGGCTATTGCAAACCAAGTTCTATAAAACTATAGAAAATTCTATGAGGTCCAGCTTATGATCAATAGTTACTTCTTTGGTTGGTTGTGGGTTAAGTGAATAAATGTAACAATTTGGAAAAATATGTGCTTTTTCACATTCATAGCAGTAATTGGATGCCAAACTTTTCAAGAGATGAGATGAGGTAAACAGATAAAGAAAGTATTTTCATAACCATAACAATTTTCAAAACAGGTTGTCCTTTTTACAGTGGTGAATTCAGGGTCTTAAAGAGTTTTTTGCCTAACATCTTCTTTTCTTTAAGTTCTATTGTGAAAATTATTTGGATTGGTTTCATAAGAGAAAAGAGGAGTAAGTGTAGATTCACTTCTGTCAGTTTTGATCTTAAAATTTGAACTTCTCTTTTCTGCCAAGAAAGTGAGACACTAATAAAAAAATAAAGGCTATAGTGCTGTGAAAATTATGTTTACACACACATAGGCATATGCATACTTATACATATACATAGGTGTAGAATGTGTGTGTATCTACTTCAATCTTTAGATGGTAATTAAAAAACACTATAGCACTAAAATATTTCTATTTGATTGTAATTTGGAAGAAGATCATAGATTTGTTAACTTCCAATGTAAGAAAAGTGTAACACTTTTAAGATTATATGGTAGGACTACATGCAAAAATGTGGCACTTGGAACCTGGTCAAAATGGGATGCACCTCATGCTAAACAGCCTGATGAAGAAATATGCAAGAAAATCTGGCTACTTAGATATTTTTAAAAAGCATCCTGTGGAATATTCTGTTTAAAAGATGGTAAATCACAAGGACAACACAGAGATTTGGGAATAACTTAAAAAAAAAAAAATCTTAACAGTAAAATCTAAAGAGCAAAGGGAAGAAAAGTTCAAAAGGGGCTGAGGTATATTTTCAAAATATTTAAGAACTGAGAACTGACACGCAGTTTTAGATTACACCAAATTTTGTACTTTACCTTCAAATTATGATAGAATTCTACATGAATACTAGGAAGATAAGCTTCAAATGTTATCACAGAACGTTACCTGAGAAATCCAAATGCAATATTTTTCATTGTGTCTATTTAATTATTTTCCTGTAAGTGAGGGGAAAAAACCCAAAACAAAACCAAACCAAAACAAAAAAACCCCACCAAACAAAAATAACAAAGATAGAGAGCAGAAACACAGTGTTAATGAGATTCAAACAATAAAGATATGATGGGCTGCAGATGAAAGGAAGATGCTGGTTTCTCTGCATTTTAATCAGCGACATCACAGTTTTGATGAACATGCCAGAGGGACTGTTTTGTGCTCTGCTTCCACAGTGAGTGAAAGGAAACAAAATGAGCAGTTTTATATTGAACATGTAGTGACAGATGATGCATCCTTTGGGATTAACATTAGAACAATGGGGAAGATGGTACTTGCCTAGCTAGGGAAGTGGTACAAGTAAATCCAAAGAAAAGATAGATATCTAGGGGCAGAACATTAACAACATTTATTAACACCTTAATATCAAACTTCCTCAATTATTTTGTTAAAATCTATTCTAATTTTAAGTGTTGAGTTATCTATGTGCTTAAATAACTATGAAACAGGGTCAAAAATACAGCTAGAAAAAAAAAAATCATCAATCTGCCATTCATCCCTGAATATCTCAGCTCATCCATAAAAAATATTTTGGCTTCTCACATGTATGGAAAGAAAAAACCTCACTCTAGTGCCATACACCCTAATATGGATATGAAATATGGGGATTTGTTTTAAACATTACTTAAATGCTTGTTTAGTGTTTTAAGGAATAAAGGTGAAAAATGTTTACACAGTACCTTACATCAAATGAGGATATAGCTTCTGAGAAAAACTACATACAGTTTAACAAGGACTGCTTGTCATACAAATTCTATGATATATATTAAACCATTATTTACAGGAAAATGAAAGTTTTTAATAAAAGATTTTTATTTAAATATCCAGATGAAGAAATAATAGAATCATTTACCAATTCTCTACAAAGAGATCGTTCATACCCATGATCTGGAATTAGCAATTGTGCCAAATAATGTATTAATCTTTTTAGTTAGCCAATGTCATGCTAATAAATATTTAAAGAAAAAAAAAAAAAGAAAAAAAAGAAAGAAAAGGTCTGAAATCACAACATACAGATTGTATAATGGGAATGAAGAACAGAAGTAGTGAAAGGTCTGGTACTGAGAAGGACATTAGAAGGAATCTAAACTTCAAGTGTAATACTGTGGCTTTCTTCTATAAAAGTGAGGGAAGGCTTTGAACATGACAGAGTTGTTTTTAATACATGGCACTGCAAGGAATACTATTGAAATAGCTGTTTCATTGACATACTTTTAAAATGTCATGGAAACATGGATAGGAAAACATAGAAATGGAAAATGGGTACAAGAATGATATGAAACCTCCTTTGCAGTAAGATGATTAGGGAAACTTAACACTTTTTTTAGCTTTTTAGTCTCTAAGGAATATATAATGAAAAAGCCATTTCACCCATCATCAGTGCGGTGCTGCTTCTGAGTTAAAATATGGCTTCTTTTAAACAATATGAGAAGTACTGTAAATCAATGCCACCTGATAGATTTGGCATGCAATCAAAAGATATGCAGATGGAATTTCAGGATAAATATAAGAAGTTTAAAACTTTAAGAGAAGAGTTATGTCTGAGATTAGCTGAAATTATTTAGAGTTCAAGCTCTCTTTGTGACTAAGTTTTTACTTCTGTCAATATAATGGAGATTATTTTACTTCCCTACTTTACCAGCATGTTGTAATACTAAAATACAATCCCAAAGCAATGTGTCTCAGATTACAGAAAAATGTTAACCTAAAGACATTACTGGTAGATTTCACTTTTAATTTAATGTCTTTACTAGAGGTTCTTGTAGCCCTTTAGTATATGAACTGTTGTAGGTGGTGTAGGAGTACAAGGTATTGGATAGCCAAATTATAAATTACAACATATGCTGAATTTTGACTGATCTTTCATAGTTAACTCACTTTTTTATGGATTAATTATTTTACTGATTTTTTTTAAATATTACTGAAAAAAGTAAAAGAACAGCTTCAATGCAAAGTCAAAAGAGAAACAGCATTAAAGCAATGGTGAAGATAAACAGAGAAATGTCATTGTGAATAATTTTTACAGGAAGAAAGAGATGTTCACATATGGGTCACTCGTAACATGGAAATCAGGCCACATGCATCTGAAATGGTGCAAATGTAAATACTTTTGCTATTTTAATACAGCAAAATTTTACAAAATGTTAAGTAAAATTCACTGTCAGTTGCTGTCCTAGCAAGCTAAGCCTCAAGCAAAAGAAACAAAGTTCCCAGGTTTGCAACATGTTCTGTGAGATATTACAAATTACTGAGAGATCATAACCTTGTTCATATGTCTCTTTTGAAAGATGGCCTCTTTAGTTGCACAGTGACTATGACCTGACTTCTTTACTGATTGGGAGGGAAGTATACCACTAGCTGAGTCACCCACACAGCTGCGAAGGTTGAAGGAATGGAAATAATAAAACAGGCTGACCTGCAAGAGCTGCAAGAGCTAACTAGGCATGAAAATAAGATTCACATGAATTACAATATATTTCTGGTGATTTTCTGAACAAACCCCACTGTTACGGCTGTGTAGAAAGTCTGGACTTACAAGGGATCTTTAAAGCTTTTCTTTTGCTTTGTATTTTCTTGTGCTATAAAAACAATACTTAAAGTAGTAATCATTAAGAAAGATTGGGTCAAAAGGTTATTTTCTATATGATTCTGATTTTTAAAAACATGAGTTTCTACTTAAAATTGCACCATAGCTTTTCAGTATAAAACAAAAGAGGAAAACAGAGTACTGTGATATTGTTGAATTAGTAATCCTGTTTCTCAACAGGGGCATACTGATTGACTACTTTTAAAATATTATAAACAGATGGGTAGTCACTAATAGCAACAAAAGATGTTATAAGGTTATTCAATTAAAGTCCTTCTAAATGACTGGTACTTTCCCATTCTACACTTATTAAAGCTTAAAATGGTATCGTATTTTAAAATTATGAGGATGAGAAGAAAAAGTATACTGTTATATTAATTTTGGGGGTTTAGGTAAGAATACAACTACAAAAATAGGAAAAAAAGATTTAATATAACAACTATCTGTGAAAAAATAGTCATAAGAAAAACTTGACAATTTTAGAAAAGGCAATGCCTGAGAATATAATGCTTAACATTTGTGACTGCAATCAGATCACAATTGGACAACCTTGCTTAACCCATGAGCCTACAGCATGAATTCCTAGTATGATTGTCTTGACAAACAGATTTAGAAGTGATCATGACAATAACTGGGAGCTCATCTGTAGAATAAAATTCCCTGGGTAACAATGCAACAATGAATCAACACACACCTAGACTCTTTGAGAAAGAAATGGGATAGCTGGGAATGAGTCATATTTTTATATTACAGGGAGACTGATTTAATGATTCACAGCCTATCAGTCAAAACTTTCTTCTAAAAACAAAATAAGGACATATGTTTACTTTTCTATGTATGTATACAATTATAAATTATATGTATACAAATATATATATTACCTCATGTTGCTGAAAAGCTTTCTAGAGATACACCAATGAGATTTAATCAGATAGGAGATAATAGCATTATGTTTTTTGAATGATCACACTGTTTAAAGCAGGCCCAGGATAAATAAACAAATAATTGAATAGCTTTTTTCTTATTGCCTTGGAAGGGATTGATTTAATAAGGTGAGTTATAAACATATACTATGGCTACATTCTCAGCAACCCTTCCAAATGATAAATCCAAATGTGATGTGAAAAGAGGACCTTTATCCTTTCACCTGGAGGGGATTTGTACTCTTTTGGGCTCTTTCAGGCATAAACTTCAGAAAAGAAGAAACAAATATTCTGGGTTCTCAGCTCTATATCAACACATATGCACACACACTTGTTTCTGATTTAGTAAGAATTTAGGTTACTACTTGCATTATCTGCTTCACTATGATGGATTAGCAAAATGCTGCTATTACAAACTCCATGTATTTTTTTCACTAGTTTAGTTAAAAGCATTGCTCAACAGTAAATTATACTGTTCACAGGGAAAGAGGCTTAGAAAAATGAAGTCAAAGCTGTTGCAGTTATTCATACAGATTCGTTTCCTCACTAGCCTAAAGAAATATCCCAACATTGAAAAAAAATCCTTCACCTCAAAGGAATCCCTTCTTATAGATTAGCAGCAAGTGGTTTAGTTCCTATGAATTATTATCATAAACATTACTGGCGGGTTCAAAATCCATTAGAAAGACTGCACAGTTTTGGACATGTTGCTGAAACAAATCAACTTCTGAGTCAGATGAGTCCCTGTTTACTCAGATATGACACCCTTTTTCTTCTTAAGTGGACTCTCCAGAACTCCCCCAGAGAAACTGTCAGATCTACTAGAAAACATAGGATTGTTTGACAACAAACTGTGAATGGTTTCTGAGAAATTAGCAATAACCATATGTGGGCACTCCACTGATAACTGCTATTACTATCTGAGTCAGAAAAAAAAAAAAAAAAAAAAGGCATATGCATAAAAGAGCTTCCACTCCTTCCTTTTTTCAAGTACTTTTATTATTGCTGCCTGAGAAGGTGTTCTTGCAGTCACATTGGAAAGCTGCAAACACTTTCACTCCAGTCATGTCCCTGTTGCTTTCTGGAGTGCCTCCTCCAGGCCTGTTTATGAAGGACCTTTTCTAAAAGGTTCTGTCCTGGGTGTTTTAGAGAAGCTTCCTTTCTCTTTGTACTACTGCTGCCATTTTTGAGATGCATATATATTCTAAAATTTATACACCTACCACCACCTCTACCACCAAAGCAAACAAAGCCAAAACCAAGATTACCTCCATTCGACTCTGTAAATAACAAAGGCTTCAAGTCTGGCTATCCCAGACTTCCAGTGTGCTCCTGAACTCCTGGCTTGGAAACACCTTGATACCTTTGTTAGGACACAAAATCTCAAAACTTGCTGGGAACGAATTCCCTTAGATACAAAAGGTTTGCACAGCAGGTGATGAATCATATTCCTTATGACTGGTGGGTTATAATACCTATGTCTACTGTCCTATTTTTTGTCCCAGTGAATATTTTATTATTCAATAACTTGTGTAACTCGGGAAGGAATGAATTCTCAAAGTCTGCCTTGATTCATTTGAATATCTCAACAATATTAGTATAAACCCCCAACTGAGGATCAAGTGGGCTGAATGGAAGATCAAACTGGAAATTGGCATGATTGTCTAGTTGTTCTAGGAGTAGCAGCCCTTACATCACAGCAGATGGAAGTGCCTTGAAGGAAGCAGCAGTCCATGAAAAACCCACGCAGGACCAGGACTGTGGAGAGGACCTCAAACAGAAACAAGTTTTCTAAAAGGAACTGAGGCCATGTTGTAGCAGTTTGTTCCTGAAGGGCTGTATCCCTCAGAAAAGGACCCAAGCTGGAGCAGTTCTTGAATGAATGCAGGCCATGAGAAGGTCCCCACATTGGAAGAGGGAAATCTGGGAGGAAGCAGTGGCAGAGATGAAGTACAGTGAAATGACTCCATCCCCTACTCCACCAAGTTGGGATGGGAGAAAAACACAGAAGAGTTGTGAGTGAAGGGATGAATTTGAGCCTGGGAAGAAGGTGGGGGTGACGGGAAAGCGCATTTAGTTTTGTTTTCATTTCTGCTATCCTACTTTGTTATTAAGTGGCAATAAATTATATGAATCTTCCCCAAGTTCTGGTTTTTCTGCAATGGTAATTGCCAAATGATGTCCCTATCCATATCTTGACCTGTGAGCTTTTAATCTTATTTTCTTCCCCTGCCATACTGAGGAAAGAGAGTGAGAGAGTGGCTTGGTGGGCACTTGGGTGGCAACCAGCCAAGATTAACCCACCACACTAGTACTTTCAGAGTCAGCTGAAAATTATTTCAACATCTGGAAACAAACAAGTATCATAAGGTGAAAGCTGTACTTCATACTCAGGTTCTTACATAATTTGTGACCAAATTTAAACAATACTTATCCACAACAATGCTCAGCCTGAGATGTCTTCACATTACAAACTTTAAATATAAGTAGTTTCTGGAAAAAAAAGAGTTCTGAAATACCATTACACTTTTACTTTTATATTAAATATATGGTTTACTTTGTATACACTATAAATTAGCTGGCATTTCCCACCTAAGGTGACATTTAACACTTGTTAGTGAATACTGAACAGTGGCTACTGCAGGGAATGGACAGAGTGGCTTGAATCAGTGTTTTCCAAAAAAATCTATCTTCCAATGTACTATATGATAGTCTAAGGTCTATTTTTAATATATTTTTTCCAATAATTCTGATACTCAAAAAAATATGTCCCCAAACCTGCATCTCCTGTTTTAGTTGCTTCTTAACATTTTTTTTTTTTCAAACATAGAACAACACATTTTCTCTGATCAACCATTATTTTAGCTGCAACACTTAGATGCAAGTTGTCACAATCTATCTCCTGTCTCATTGTAAGCTAAGTTTCAGGATAGGCAGGATTTCAAAACTGCAATATCATTGAGCCAGACAGATATCTTATAATCCAAACCAAATAAGTAACACGGGATAATCAACCAAATAAGTAACACGGGATAATCAGTTCTTCAATGTTCTTATATTTTCCCTGCCCAATCTTGCTTACTTCACAAAAACTAACGTGTTGGGGTTTTTTTTGGTTTGTTTTTTTTTTTTTTTTTTAACCTCCATTCCTCTTGGGAACCTGTTTGGTGGCTCTGCTTGAATTCTTGTTTGATGTTCTTAGCTTTAACATATTTATTCACTTGTTTGTTTTGTTTATGCTGCTGATAATCCTTTTTTCTTCTTTTCTTTTCAGTGTACCAAGCCCACATTTAGATGTCAGAATATTCAGTAACTTGCAGGATATGTTTCTGATATGGAACAGGTAATATTGAAAAGAAATAATATTAAACACAAAGCAGGAGCAGAAAATACAAATACAGTATCCCAAGGACAAATCTCATATCCACTCCAATGTTTTAGTTAGTATTCCTAGAATAATATGGAGGGTGTTTGAGCCATAATTTATTTCTAATATTATTTCCATTTGTCTTAATTTCTTTTCCTTTTTGCAAGTCTCAGCATTTGGAATGTTTTTTTTACATACAGGTGACAAAATGCTTTTATGGTCAGTTTTTGGTTGCTGATCACTCCAGCAATCAGATTTTGATAGCTAATTCCATTAAGCCACATCAGACTACTTTTGATTCCATCAATTCATGTTTACTCCACAGATTTCAAGTTCTTACACTTCCCAAAGCAAGCTATTATTCTAATTGTAGCGTTTCTGTTGTTTGCACTGTTCCACTGTGATGTTCAGTACATACTGAATTGTTACAATGTATAAATCTCAAGAGTAAAGTACATGTGTTAGTAAAACCAGAACAATGGAAAAAATAGTTTCATCCTAAAGTTGAAAAAATATGTATTTGCCTCATCAAAAAAATATTTTAAATGCAATTATTCTAATGATTTCAAAATACCACAGTCCCTTTAATATTAATTTGTTCAGATCTCCCCTGGGCAAAGCAGTAGGTGGCTTGCTTTTAATATAAGCCAGTCTTCCAGTCCAAATAAGTTAAGAATGATCCTTTATCCAACAGGGCTCTTTCAGATGTGTTCTTGCTTCTACAAAACATTCTAGTTTGCGGCAAAAACCTGGACAATGTTTCTGATGTTTTCCACAGTGACAGTGGGTTGAATATACTCATGATTCGCCCTATTACCCCAAAGTAAATAGTCTGCAGCACTTACTACTGAGTGTTTGGATGTCAATCATGAATTTCACCAGGATTATCATCTGACAAAATGCATGACATAAACTACCTTTTGTTGCGTAACAACAGTTCCCACTGCCTACTTCATAACCTTGCTCCTCTTGATATGTTTTGTTTAGGCTGGTCAATACTGCATCTCTCCTTGCCGCAACTTTCTGGTGATTCTGTACCAGTTGAAGAAAAAGGGACATATTATAAACATGTTTACTCACAGACACACATAAAACATGTCAGCAAAAAAAAATTGCTCCTAAATGTGACTCAATGTAGATGAGCATTCTCCAACATTACTGTCAGAATTCAAGCTTTTTCTTCATAGAAAGACTCACATTTCTGTTAGTGACTCAAAGCTGATGGAACATAATTTCAGCTCAGGAATAAATGTATCATCTTCTTTATCCTTGAAGAGTTTGGGGTTCAGGAGTGCCTGACTAAGGTGTCAAATTTCAGTTCTGTCCCTTTTATATCATTAAAAAAACCAAATGTTGCTTTAATGAACGAACAAAATTTTAAAACTTTAGTGTTTTCCAATGTGCAAGATAAGTATTAATTGCAAGTATTTGGTGCAATGAGGACAGTTTTTCTATTATTCTTTCATTTTAGTGAAAAATTAGGTGATTCATACTTTTGCAGTCCATATATTGAGCTGACTTTACACATAAGGTGTACAAAGCCTCCAGTGTTTCTACAAAGCTTTTTATTTTAGTCTTCAATGATTGATTGATTCATCTTGGAACCTTTATTTGGGGGTGGGTGGGGGCTGAGAGGAGACCTGTAGTGTTTTTTAGGGGTGGAGAGAAGGAGAGGCAGGGTGAATCACTTCTGTGCATTTACTGATCAACTTTCTCCCTAGCACCCTTAGTGAATATTCACTTTTCTAAAACTGTATTCCTGACAGCAATGTTTGTGCAGTTCATTCCTGAACTGTACCTTACTGTTTTGATCATTCAAACACAAAAGCAATTAGATGACATTGCCCATTCATCATTTGTTTGCTGAGGTTGAAATTCACTCCAAGGCTTACAGCTGGAGCAAGGCTTATTCATCACTGAGGTGTCACACAAACTTTATTCTTGCTTGACTTGAATCTCTTTGTACAAAACTCCGCTTTCTAATTCTACAGAGTAATTTCCTCAGTTTCTTCACAGTAAAGCCCAACATGCAATATGAACATCCACAGAATGCTACTTCAAATCCAACACACAGAACAATGTTACTTCTGCAAAGTCAGTCTCACTCAACCTAAGTTACGTTAATAATGCTGCTGATAAGCTGAGCATGTGAAGGTCACTTTGCACTGTATTTTTTCATCTGTAAGAAAAGTAGGAAGACTGTTTATGTCAGAGCGTGGTGTATATTTCAAGATATTTGGCTTGTCCCCCTACATTTACACTGCTGTGTATCATTCCTTCAAGTGTCCCATTTTTCCTCTTGTTTTGTTTTATTTCTACAACTTTTTCATAAATCAAAGTATCAGACTCACTTTCAGAAGACATACTCTCTACCATGAAACTCAAGGACTTATGAAAGTCAGATATACAGAGTACTGAAGTAAGCAAATGTTTCTCTTCGTAGAAAACTTTAATCACTGCAACAGATTTCTAACATCTTAAAAGTCTTAATTTTCAAGGCACTTAGGATAATATCCTAATCATAGGTTTAGCAACTTGCTTATATTTGTAATTAAATTTATGATTATTTGATACTATATGATCACTGAGATGACTGTAACATGTCATCTCAAGTTAGTCTTTTCTAGTTTCATTCTTCTCTAAAGGTATTAAAAATTTATAAAGAGCCCTGTTGGGATGTCATGATGAACAGCCAGTTATTTCTGTTTATTTGACGCCCTGAAAAAAGAAAGCATTTCTTTGGAATTTTAACCCATTACCATCTTTAGAATTAAACATCATGAACAACATTATGGTTTGAACTGAAAATTTATATTAATACAAATGAATCATCTTATTAAATAATAAGATTTGTGGTATCCTGTCTGTGAACATTTGAAAATTGCAGTGATTAAATACATTTGGTAACTAAAAAAAAAATGAGCATAAATATTTCAATATGTAAAAAAAAAAAACCCAAACGACAACCAAGGTATTATAAATAGTGCTTCAATTTTTTTCCTACAGAGAATGTATTGAGGACCTTTAGGAAAGAACAAAAGTGGCAACAAGGAAGAATTAAAAATACAGTTAAATATAATCATTATTGAAGCTTTTGGCCCAAAGCCTGTCCTAAATCTAGCGGCATAAATCGTCTAAGCATCTGGAGCTTTTATTTTGCTCCTTCAAGACATCTGACTCCTACGGCAAATTTGCAATTTAGTTTAACCTTTCCTAGCACATAGGTTGTGTCTAACCATGTCTAGACTAAAAAGGTCTAACCAAAAAGATTAGAACAGTCACATGTAAGTGGCTGACACAAACTGCCTGAAAGATATACTGAGTTCTACTGAAAGGCATTTGAAGGACAATGTAATTGTCAGGGCTCAAGGGTTTTAGTGAATGAGGGAGGCTATCTCTGCCCAGCAACCCATCACCATCAGTGTTCCTCAGGGCTCAGCTCTAGGGACAGTTCTGTTCAAAACTTATATCAGTGATCTGAATGTAGGAGCTGAATGCTCCATTAGCAAGTTTGTTGATGATGCCAATCTGAGAGGTGCTGTTGCCTCTCCTGAGGAACAAGAAGCCTTGCAGAGGGATCTAGGTAGACTGGGGCACTGAGCAATGATTAATGGGATGAAATTTAACAAGTCCAAATACCAAACTCTGCACCTAGGGTGGAGTAACCTGGGCACAGGTTTAAACTGGGAGAGGAGTGGCTGGCGAGCAGCCCTGGGGAGAGGGGCCTGGGGGTGCTGGGCGGCAGCAGGCTCATTGTGAGTCGACCGCGTGCCCTGGCAGCTGAGGGGCAAACGGCACCTGGGGGACACCAAACACAGCGTGACCAGCTAGTCAGAAGAGGTGATTACCCCACTACATTTAGTGCTGCGCAGCCTCATCTTGAATACTCTGTGCAGTTCTGGGTGCCAAAATTTAAGAAGAACGTTAAGGTGCTTGAATGTGTTCAGAGAGGCAAGAAAGCCTGTGGAAGGGCTGGAAGGCATGTCCTCTGAGAACCAGCTAAGGACTTTGTGTTTGTCTAGTTTGGAGAAAAGGAGCCTGAGGGGTGACCTCATGGCTCTCTACAGCTTCCTGAGGCAGGGAAGTGGAGAGGGAGGTGTTGGTCTCTTCTCCTTCCTGGTATCCAGTGACAGCATGCAATGGAATGGTTTAAAGGAAGGATCTGACTTGACATTAAGAAGCATTTCTTTACCAAGAGGGTGGAACAGACTTCCTAGAGAAATGGTCAATACCCCAAGCCCTCCAGTGTTTAAGAGGCATTTGGACAATGCCCTTAATAACATACTTTGATCAGCCTTGAAGTGATCAGGCAGTTGGACTAGATGATTGTTGTAGGTCTGGAGCTATTCTGTTCTATTCTAGTCTAGTCTAGTCTAGTCTAGTCTAGTCTAGTCTAGTCTAGTCTAGTCTAGTCTAATCTATTCTAGTCTAGTCTAGTCTAGTCTAACCTAGTCTAGTCTGTTCTGTTCTGTTCTATTCTATTCTATTCTGTTCTGTTCTATTCTATTCTATTCTATTCTATTCTATTCTATTCTATTCTATTCTACTCTATTCTATTCTACTCTATTCTACTCTATTCTGACTTCAACCCAATCCAGTCAAAACAGGGAGTATGAGCTTTCAGCAGAAACATTTTAAGGGGAATTAGCCATGAGCAAGGCTAGAGGCACCCAGTTCTGCTTCAAGACTTCTGTAGTGCCCATCCAGAAACATTGTGACAGAATATGATAGGACATTTCTAGCATTTTCTCCAAAACCACATGGAAGTTTACTGTATTCTCATATTCACTCTAGTGAAAACTTCCCAGTGAAGGTAGGTTAGACAGTTGTATTTGATTATCTGAATGGACAGTGCCCATATCAAAAGTCCAAAACTTGTAAGTATGTAATTTTATGTTTCAGAGGTGGGTAATAGGATGATGAGAAAGGAGAGATTTAAGACAGACTTTAATGTGGTGGAATTGCTGGTGCTATTACATGAAGACTTCAATGCTCTGAGGTTTCAAGGCCTGAAGAACTATTCTTGATAACATGGTTAGCTTTTATCAAATAAAATACAAATCAAATAACTAGCGTGTATGAAAAGATATAGTTTCTTTAGTACTTGAGAAAAGACATTGTTAAAAAGGCAGCAGACCACCCTTTTTCTATGCATGCAGAAGGACAAATAAAAAGTATCATGATACATGTATACTTGTACTAAATCCTTACCAGCAACAGAACAGAAAAAAAGCGGAAGAGGGAGAAGTCCTTGCACACATGAATAGCTTAGAGGTACACCCCACCTTCTAACAGGTATATACGCTTTGCCAAATATTTTCTGAACTTGAATAGGCAAAGCAGCATAATATATACAATGACACCTATTTTCTACCTCTCCAATTGTCATCTTTCCATCTTGGTTAGAAAATATCACAAGTAACCATCATAACTCAATATTAAATTTCAAAGCACATATAATCATGGTAAGGAACATCCCCTGTCCAGTAGCAATGATTTCATCAATATGACATGCATTATACCTAACTAACTAATAATGCTAAATGTTTCCTCAAACACAGAAGACACCCCTAGAACTTGGAACTGAAAAGGAAAAATAGAAAAATAAGACAAAGGAAATGAAGACAGCCTTCTGTGTGGTTGCTGGGCTTTTTTTCTTTGGATGAGTTTCAAATGAGTTTTCAAGGGCGTGCTAGGCATCCAATATGAGAGAGAATACACTTTCAAGCCTCTGCCACAGAATTAGTCATTACAAATTCCTCTGTTAGTTACATCTATTAGTGGTTTATTTTCATTTAATTTGTGGTTTAAACCAGCTTTTTTAGTTTAGCAGTGATTTAGCTAAGAAATGTCTGCAGCAAACATGTTGAAGCTTTGTTTCTTGTAAAGAATATGATAAAAAGGAAAAAAAAATAATGTAAGAAGTAAATAGTTTTTCAAGCTTCTTGCTTCCTTGCTCTAACATTTTGAAGGAAATAACAGAATATTTGTTTAAGAACTGTAACTCCTAATACATTTTAATTACATCCTTGCCATACTTTAGAATGAAGGTATCTTTTTCAATGGTGAATATGAAAATATCTTTTAAAAATGCCTTTGTTGTTCAGCACTTATGTCAAAAGAACTGCAGTGACACTCCCCGAATACCCTTGCCCCTCTCTACCCACTGTCTATGTGAATGAGAGGCATGAAGATTCAGAGGACTCTCAGTTTGTGTCCCACCATTTTAGGAGTGGTACATGTCAAATTAAAGTCTGGCATGGTTTGACATGCTGCAACATTCAAAAGTGATTAAGTCTCTGGGCAGAGGAAGGTGAGTTAGAATTAAAAACTTTCAACGTTAATTTTTTGTTTTGTTTTGTTTATTTTGGTTTAAAGGAAAGGCACAGAAAGTATATTAACAAAGGTGACTAGAAACAGAAATTCACTGTTGAAAGTGTCTTTCCTGTGCGGCTTGCTTGGTTTTGGTAGCCCATGTCATTTACTCTAGAAAGGATAATTGCTTGTGGCCTGTTCCTGCTCCGTGCAAAAGAAGCAGTTCAGCAGTGAAATGTCAGTTTAAATTGAATTAGAACCTAATTTATATTTTATAAAACCCTCATACTGCTGCAGGGATGGTCATTGTTTTTAGTAGAATGAACAGCATCCAGGAGTTCCAGTAGTGCTGAAGTACTCAGAGAAAATTCTCTGAAATTCATAACCCATTTACTCCACACACAGAGCTGTCTTTTGTGTGTGTTTTAGAGCATCACAATGTCTATGCATCTGAAAGCTCTGGGACTCTGACAGTGAAAGATATCTTAAAAGTCTGCAAGTGTCAAAAGAACATCGTCTAGGTTCAGTTAAAACAAGAGTAGATGGTAAAATATGTATAAAGGTGCACATGCTGCTACACAAGGGATGCTTATTTCAAAATGGATGGAATATGTGAAAGCTCTTGGCTGGCAGAGGCATGCAAGGTGCTTTATAGAAATGACATGCACATGGTCTGTCAGGTAATATGGGTCAGATAACTCTCTTGGTTTATTGAGTATTCCAGTGCACTTTGGTTATGAGGACAGATAGTTACATGTTAAGCTTGCCAGATGTAAAGCACGGCCAGGATTGTAATGAGAGCTGGGAGCAGAAGTGAATGTGAAAATTAGAGAGCATTATCTTTTGGTAGGAAAAGAAAGTAAGGAAAAGGAAAATGGGCAAAAGCCATCTACTCACAGAAAATAACAGGAAAGGCTACACAGGAAACATAACAAGGTAACTCTGTGAATTAATACATGGGAATGACTTAATTATTTTCGGGACTATCAGTAGACTGATGTCTCCTTCCTGCCCCCAGAGACACATATAAAAGTGACAAGGTTCGCTTCCACATCCCCCACCCACTCATCTGCCATCTATAGCAGGGAATATATCTAAATATTTGCTCACTTTTGGCTTTGGAGCCCATCATGTTAATCTTGAAATCCTGTGAATTTGTATTGGTATTGCTCTTAACTCTAGACCATGAACTGACACTGACAAGGCACCTATTTGCCTAGCACAAGAACCTGTGTCCCAAAAGGTTTTCAGTGTGTTCTACTAAGGTCTAGCTTCTAAGGGTCTTCAACCGATTAAGCAGCCATGTCAAAGACGTTTTTTTATCCCACGGCATGAAATGGACATTTCTGACAGACATCATACAGAACTACAAACAAAAATCTTTCTTATGGGGTGTAAGAAAAATAGACATCTAGACAATGCCAATGTAACTGAACACTTTTTCTCTCTCAGTTCCTCAATGCAGGCAAAAAATCATTGGGGTTTGCTAGTGAATTTTGTGAAGCAGCTGAACTTGCCCTAATACAGATGGTTTCTCTTTGTAATTGTGCGTTATGTCCCAGCTCAGCTTGAGGTGACCTTTTTTTTTAAATGCCTCTTCTGTATACCACGATGATACAGTTATTCTCTCCACTCAATATGCATATTTTTACTAGCTTCTTTGTTGTAGCAGGTCCCTTTGGTTTTAAAATTTACCAGAGATATCTTTGTTGTACTTTTTCCCACTGCTAACTGCCATTCTCATACAGTATATGATTCTCCTTGCTTGATCCAGCCAGCCTGCTGAACTTTTTTCATCTCACTGCATAACCATTAAGATCTAGAAAGTCAATGGACTACCTTTGTGTTAATTTGAAATTTCACAATTTAACGACTCCTGAGATGGAGGTAATCTCAAATTACCTGAACATTTAGCAAGACCCAGAAATGACCATAACTACATTTTTAAAATTTTTACATGCAAAACTTCTGGATTTGTCTTTTATGAAGCCAGGATTCAAAGGGAAAAATAAAACCATGACAATGTGAATACAAACTAAAAATTAAAGAGTTCATCCTTCTCCGTCAAGAGAGAAGAAAAGTTAAGATGTTAAGAAAAGTTTAATAAATACAATAAACACCAACCTTCCTTTTGAAAGTGGGTTATATAAAAATATTTCAAACTGATTATGTTTTTTCTTTCAGTGCCAAATAAAGACAAGGTTTTCTGAAGTCAAAAATGTTTGATGGCATTTGGTGTTGACAAATGACCAAGGCAGAATAATTAGGTATTTTCCCTCTACCTCAGAGAATTTATTGACAATTAGTAACTTAGCTATATATTTCTATGAAATAAATTTATATCTTAATATTTATACAAATCTCTGGATTACATGTTTTAGGACAAGCATTTTGACATTCAAAAAGGAGTATAATTTCATAGCACAAGTTCTTGTATGCTTTTATATGATAAAAGAAACATCATTATGCCTAGTAGTATTATCATGCTAACCCCCCCTCTTTGGTTTTCTACTTCACTTTAAAGTTTCCCCCTACAACAGACACCATGTTTTCCCCCTAATTCTAGTTACCTCCTGCTATAGTTTAAAGCATCATTTTCCCCACATCCCTTTGCTTTTTCTCCATTTTGAGATGGAAAATTCGGAGGGGTGGTGGTGTTGGGGCGGGGTGTATGTGTGTGTGATTTTTTGGTTTTGTTTTTTGGTTTTTTTTTTTTTTACTATACTTCTTGCCACAGTTATTTGTAATCTGGTAGCCATTTTGGGTATAGAACATTAGTTTCATAAGACACATTTTTGTATGTGGTCATTGAATACATGTACTTTTGGCAAGGTTATTTGACTTTAAAAACCCTCAGAACACTGGGATTTATGAGGAGCTGAGTGATTTTAAGCAAACTTGAGATTATTGCTCGAGGAAAAAGGATAAAAGTCATGTACATGTCAAATGAAAAGAAAAGCCTGATGATAAAATTCCCCATATTCTTCTAACCACGTCTGGCAGTAAATGAGAAGTTATGTGTTGTTTTCTTCTCTGAACACATTCTATAGCTTATAACAGAGGCACAGGACTTACAATCAAGGTGTACTGACAAATTCTCTTAATTTTGTTGACAAGAAGGGAGAGATGCAGGTGTTCTGTTACGCAGTACTGTCTATTTCTAAACAAAACTGTATGTATTATGATCTGCTCTTTCTTGTTAAACCATTAGCAGAAGCTTGCTTTAATGTTTTTAGATCTAATTTCAGTAGTTAGTTTTCTTTCACTCATCTCAAACAAGTGATGAAAACATTATGAACTGCATCATATTAGCTTTATTCTGAACTCCAGCTATCAAAGGGTTATTCACAATTCAGTTTTGGATTGTCCTTTGGCAATTACTGCCTCCTAGAGAGCAATGCCATGCACAGGAAAGGATCGTCAGCCATATTGGTGTAACAGCAAAAGCAGAATAAAAAATTAACCTGTCAGAAAAGGAAAACAGCAGCAAAAAATGCCCATGACGACAATGTATTTGTTATGCTGGCTCACTATATTCTTATTCCAGACTGCATTGACCTTACTGAAGAATGATCTTCACTAGGTTCTATGACACTTTGCCAGGTCTGAGCTTTAACTGGGGAGGAGTATGCTACTGATTTAGATTCCAGAATATTCAGTCAGTCTGTTTCAGTCTGCATTACCCCCTGTATACTGTATCTAATCTGTTACTTTGGAAGGGCCTGCAGCTGCTGTTAAGTGATTTATCTCAAGTAACTTCTGTGCTATGACAGCTCTGAGATACTAGATGGTCCCAGTAGTGATAAGAGCAGCCACACTCAGCACAAAGCGCACAACTGCATATTTATGTCAAAGTGGGGTTTGCCAAATATATTTTGTAATACTGTGATTAATCAGATGGGTTTTTTTAATACACAAAATTCATTAAGAGAACAATGCAACCCCAGACCCCTTCTGGGGGTTATCTTGTGGATGGGCATGAAAATTCTAAGACAAGTACACAAAGAGAGGAAGGTTTCCTTTGTTTTTGTGATTAAAAAAACTTGGCATTCAAAAGCAGAGGCTTGTACTGGGGAAACTGATCTCGTTTTATTTCACAGCCTCCAGATGAATCCTAACAGCAACAATGTGAAATAATGCCTTATTAACTGGAATCCTGATGTTCCAGAATATTTGAACACCTTATTTCAAACTACACACTAATTTTGTGTATACCTCATACCTCATGACCATGTTAAAATACTTTTTGTAGCATCAAATATCTTTCCAATGTTTTTAAGACAATTAAAAAATCACAACATGTCTTTAAATAGGAAATGATGATAAGAAGACATTACAAAAATCATATGTGTCATCCAAAAAAAGATTAAAAAAACAAAGGGTGAAGTTGTCAAAATGTCTGAATTTTCAAAGGGCAGAATTATGTTGGCTGAGTTGAAATGGATGCAAGTAAGTGATGGTTTACAATTAATGTTACTTCAGCAATTGAACCTTTCAGTCTCAGCTTTCCCCTCAACTAGCTGCACTGAATTGCATCTGTTCCATTAAAACTAAGTAGGCCTTGTTCAGATTTCTGGAAGGCATATCCTCAGTAACATAAATTGTCAAATTAGTTTATACTCTCCATCAATGGCTTAATATTACTTAGAAATGAGCTCAAGTTACACTGAAGCCTTTCCAGAAAGTATCTATTTGGGCCTTGGTTTAAGTCTGTACCCCTGCTCATAGAAGTAATATTTAAGCTAAGGAAGAAACATGCATTTCTAAGCCTTTTAATGAACATCAGCTGCCCTTTCAGACGTCATTGATGTCTGTGTTGGGTTTGTGTGGCCAGGTTTTGATAACTGGGGGGCTGCAGGGGTGGCTTTTGTGAGAAGATGTCTGAAACTTCCCCAATGTCTGATTAAGCTAGTACTAGCTGGCTCTAAGATGGACCTACAGCTGGCTCAAGCTGAGATAATCAGTGATGGTGGTAACACCCTGTGATAACAAATTTAAGAAGGGAAAAAGTTGCTGCACAACAGCAGCTGGAAGAGATGAGTGTGAATATGTGAGAGCAACAACTTTGCAGACACCAAAGTCATTGAAGAAGGAGGGGTAGGAGGTGCTCCAGGCACTGGAGCGGAGATTCCTCTGCAGCCCATAGTGAAGACCATGGTGAAGCAGGTTGTTCCCCTGCAGCCTGTGGAGGTCCATGGTGGAGGAAATGTACATCTGCAGCCCTGACGATGACCCCACACTGGAGCAGGCAGATGTGCCTTCAAAAATAAAGCAAGCTGTGACCTCTTGGCAAGCTCACACTGAAGCAGATTCTTGGCAGTAACAGCAACCTTGTGGAGAGAAGCCCACACTGGAACAGGTTTTCTGGCAGGACTTGTGACCCTGTGGGAGACCTATGCTGCAATAGTACATTCCTGAAGGATTGCACCTTATGGAAGGAACCGACACTGGAGCAGTTCATGAAGAACTACAGCCTGTGGGAAGAACTAGTGAAGAATTTCATGGAGGACTGTCTCCCATGATGAGACTTTACAATGGTGTGAGGAGGAAGGAGCAGCAAAGACAATATGTGATGAACTGACTGGAATCCCCTTTCCCCATCTGCCCGTGCTGCTTTGGGGGAGGAGGCTGAGAAAATCAGGGGTGAAGTTGACCTGGGGATGAAGACAGGGGTGGGGAGAGGGTGCTTTAAGATTTTTTTAATTTCTCATTACCCTTCTCTGACTGAGTTGGCAATAAATTAAATTAATGTCCCCAAGCTGAGTCTGTTTTGCCTGTGATGGTAATTGTTGAATGATCACTCTGGCCTTATCTCAACCCACAAGCCTTTTGTCATATTCTTCGACGCCTGTCCAGCTGAAGATGGGTAGTGATAGAACAGTTTGGTGGGTACCTGGCATCCAGCCAAGGTCAAACCACTGCAATGTCTTAAGCAAAAATTCTGTAACATGAAACATTAAGTTCTTAGTTAAAGTTTAGTACAAACCTAGGTTCAGATTCAGTGAGGTGGTTGTACCTACAGTTACAGCAAAGATGCAATAGATCAAAATCTGAATTATTAAGACAAGGGAGAAGAGTTCACAGATCTCTTAGATCCTTAGATCTCATAGATTTACTGTGTAGTAAACAGAAAAAAAACATGCCTATCAAGAAAATCAGTGCATTCAATTAAAGCTTTTTAAACTTTAAGGAGGGACAAATGTGTGGTCAAAATCCTGTTTCTATCCCGAGTTTAAGCATCCCCTGCAGTAAACACCCACATGAAAATAGAATTTGCGACCTAAATCTGCTTCTTTAATCTAAATGTCTTTGTCACATTTTGTGAAATAAATGTCTCAGCCACTATGTGGATCTTAGTTGCCTCAAAACCTTTGTGTGTCTGGGCCTTAATTTTAAAATGTGTTGGTATACAATTTCTATTCTGCACGAGTCTGTTTGATGTGATGAATATTTTTTTTTACAGAACTGTGAAGTACAGCTTTTTCTTTCCAGTCTTTCGGGTCAAAATTACACAGTTTAATATTTACTTCATTCTTACTAATGTGTCTATTCAAAAATTGTGGTAATTATTTTTCTGTCTTTTAAAAGCCATTGTAGCAAAGAAGTGACAGGTATACATCTGCACAAAGATGTTTGTAAAAGTATTGGAAACCTATATGCATACTTCAGCAAATGAATTACATTAATTCTTGATGTCTAAAATGGATTCTAGATTAAAATCTTTTTTAAATGAAGGTGTTTAAACACTAGAAGGCTGAAAATTCCTTTCCTGTCACCCCTCAGTTTATTATTTTTTTTCTGGCAAAATAACCTATACAGCAAGCATGTATATGTTACTTTTAAAGTTAGGTTGAAAAAAAAACCTGCTAAAAGAAAAGGCAGTAAATAAATAGTACTGCACAGAAAGGTTATGAATTGAGTGACTGGCTTCTAACAAGTTTTCTTCTAGCAGACATCTCTGGTTCCATCTCCCTAGATGTCATATTAGTTCAGGACCCCTGTCAAATTTGATTGTGTACATTCAGGTGATTAGTGCTTAACCACAGAATTTCAGTATTACTTGGCAGTAGTAAAACAGGTTGTTCTAAGCTGTTTTGCTGTTGTTGTTGTAGAACTGTTATACACCAAAATGCACTAGGTGCCAACCCAAAATACAGTATTATTCTGCATATACATGCTTTTAAAGTTTACCTAAAGTGAATTGTTGTAAAGAAGTTCTGCCATAAATTACAGCTGACAGTGGAAGTGATTAAGGCACATAGCTTGATTGCATGCATTAATCTCTACAACTTTCCTCAAGTCTAATTTAATTACCCACAGGTGTACATTTCTTTTTAATTTATTAGCTTTGTCAGTAATCAGTTGCACTGTATGCTATTGCTTGCAAAAGGTGCAACTCAGTTACATTAATGGACAAATCAGGCAGTAAACAGTAATATAAAAGAACATTAAATGCCACAGCCCTCCCTCAAGTGTACACTAATACTGTTAAATCAACGTATGAAATAAGACTATTTGTTTATCATTAAGACTTGTCAGATATCCTGATTGAGATCAGTCCACTAGCCCAGGCAAAAGTAGCTGAGAAGGTTTAATCTTTTTTTTCTGCTCTGGAAACAGCTGCTGTTGTTGTAATACCCTGCTCAGATGTTATCAACCATCCAGATTTATTTTTTTAAAACAAATTTATGTCACTGTTTGAACTTGGCTATTTATTGTTTAGATGACAGTACAGTCTATTCCTCTCAATCAAGTGAACATGAATACTGATGTTAATTTTAACAGACCAAGATCAGCACCCTGATTTTCAGCATAACCCTCATTTTAGGTGCCATATACCAGCTATGCATGTTGTCTCAAGGTTTCTCCATAATCCAGGTGAGATACTTTCAGAATTTTTATAGAACTAGCAGAAGTATCAGTTCCAGAACTCTAATGTATTTGTAACCAGTAATGCTCACAAGACTACTCAAAAGTATGGTTCTGCTCAGTCTTTTGAATTTAATGTTACACTGTCTCATAAATGTCCATGCCTTTCACTTACAAAATCCCTAATCAAAAGAAAGATAGTCTTGTTTTGGTCTGGGTTTTTTTGCGTTGTTTTTTTGTTTGGTTTGGATTCTTTTTCCCCACGCATTTTATTCTTCCAATGACATAGACATGAAGGGGGTTTTGTTTGTCTTGTTTTAATAACCAGTAGAAAGTATTTTGATTGTGATTAAAACAACAGGAAAAATAGCTGTTAATGTTATTATGTCTGCAATGACATGGAAAATGCACAGGAAACAAAAGTTTTTATGTACCAATAGGTGAGGCATTGTTAAAAGCTCTGAACCAAGCTTTATTTCCTTTATGTCAAATCACAAAATTACTGTGAAACTCCCTAAATGAATGTGTATGGAATGAAATTTTCTATTGTAGGGTTTTTTAACTACTTCCTGCTCCTTCAATAGTGCATAGTAAACCATTTTAAACAAATATGCCAAAAAGATACACTAGGGAAATAAGAGACCTCCTAAATAAAACAGTGAATTTCACAATACCTGCAATTATTATTCAATTTGTTTAGTGAATACACGTGAATAAACTGGTGACTTATGGCCAATGGACTTAATGATTGCACTTGCTGATAAACAGAAATAAGCCATCCCATGAAGTAAATATATTACACTTCATGGCTATAAATCTAAGAAAATATTTCTAATATAACATATGTATGTTACTACTGTTGCTGAGCAGTAAGTGCAGTAGCTCCCAGTCTCTGAGAAATGATAGAACTAATTAGGACTTCCAAACGAGTGCATGATTGTGTTGTGTGCTGTGACAAACTTCATGAAAGAAAAAATAACATGATTCTGAAGTAATGCACAAACAAGGGCAGTAGGAAAGCTTTCAGTTTGAACACAGTAACAGCAGCTCCAGGCAGGTGGAGGGCAAGCTCAGAAGGCAAATCCCATGCCAAGTGAAATAGTGCAGAGGAAGGTGCTATGCGACCAACAAGAGTTCATAATGGACAACCAAATCAAAGAAAATTCTGAGCAAAGCCAAAAAGCTCATTTAGATTGGGTCATCCATATACATAGGAAGAGAATCTTTAAGTTCAGACCAAGATAGAAAGTGTAAAATGGCTAAAACCAGTGACTGCACACCTACCATTCTCAAACTGAGAAAAGACAGTGAATGCACTCAAACTGAGAAACAGCATAAGATAAATAACAGTAACAAAAGGTAAAGCTTCTTCATTACCCTATATGAGCCTATATTAATTTGCATTTCTGTGTTTTTATTAGTAACTGTTTCATGCAGAAAATTACTGCTTGCTTTGAGACATTAAAAAATTAAAAGGAAAAAATAATTACTTACTTATGAATGCCTTCAATACATTTAATCAATTTACAGAAATAACTTTGTGATGTAAGATTTAAAAAAGATAGCTTTAAGCCTACCCAAGCAAAAAGTTAAAATGGATACATTGATTGGAATAGCTATTAAAAACCAATATATTCTACAATAGGTATTCTGTTCAATTTCTCCATGAGGTCTAAAGCTCTAAATCTACTATCTTTAAGCCACCATAGATTATGTGGGTTGTTATAATGGTATGTTATGCAGCCTGTATACTGCTGGCCAAGAAAGTTTTTCACTATTTAAAGATCCTCTCTTCATCTCTCTTTCCTTTCTTTTCTGTACACATACGTTGCTCAGAGCATTTTCAGTTTTGACGTCAGTGTTAATTAAAGACAAATAATAGGTTAGGGATGGTGGAAATTAAGATGAGAGAGAAGGAAACTGATAGAGATTTCTGAAAGCAATTACATTTTAAAAGCTTTAATAGTCACATTTTTCAAACTTTGCAAACATACAGGGAGAGAAATACACAGACTGTAATTACCAAGATAATATAGTTGTGATTTTATAGCCACAATTATCTAGACATTTGCTCCCATGTAAATTAGGCTGAATATATGAAGACAATTGAAAGAATGAAACCCTTATTTTTCAGGTATCAGAACAGAGCAACTCTCAAGAGCCAGGAGGAACACTACCTGCTGGAACAAGTTGCTGGTTTGCCAGACATGGGGTTGACTGTGCTCACTTTACATGTCACCTGATGAAATAGCTGCTCCTCACATTCAAAACACAGATTAGGAATTTTTTCTCTGACCCAGGTACTTCCTTTCTACATGTCACAGTTATTTAAACACCTCAGCAAAATAACTGTTTGTACTACAAGATTGTTTCTCAGATTAATTACCACTCAGAAGTAACATTTATTATAGAAGAAAAACATTCAACGTATTGAAGAGTGAAAGTTTACTCAAAACTAAAATTTTAAAACAGAAGGAAAATTAGAACATGCAATCATTCTGGCATAAACTGCAGTAGCCATCTCACCAGTACTACCTAGCGTCTTCAAAACCTACCCTGAAAACAGATTAAGCATCCTGTTTTGTTCCATGCAAAGTCAGCTTCTGCTGTCTACTTCAAAGACAAAGCACAGTAACGTGCATTTAATTTATGCAGCCATGCTATGAGCGTGACAATATCCAGTGAAGGGTCAGTAACAGGGATTAGGTATAGATGACTAGCAAGTTAAACAGCTGACAACTTATATCCAAAAGAAATGTTACTTGATTTACCATATCTTTTGTTCATTCTTTAATAAAAGAAAAAACAATTAAAAATAGTTACTTTGAGGAGAAACAGACTTCAAAGCAAAGTAGACAGACAGTATGTAACACCATTTATTATTTATTATTGAGCAATGCTAAAACTGAAGCTAGAAAACTACTTGCTGCCACCATATGCAACGTAACATGTTCTTATTGGCTAGACATAAGATTTTTACTTCACTGAAAACAGAAGGGAGGGTGTGCTTTGCTAACTGACCACCTCGATTTATAATAGGGAAGAACTTGTAAGAACTCTTTCCCTGGAACTGAAACAACTCACCTTTCCTAACTTTATCTTAACCTTAACCTTAACCTCTCTTAAACATAACTTCCAGGTCATTCCACAAATTAGATACAATGCCTTTTTGGAGGCATTAAAATCTGGTCCTTTATAAAAAGAAAAAACAAAAAAAACCCAGACTTGAACAGAATGGATTCAACACTCTTTCATTGAAAGAGAGACCTAATCTAAATGGTGGAAGAGTATGGATCATATTAAGCATTAAACTCTGCCTCACTTTATGCAAATGGCTACGTAAATGGTTCAACATACATGCAAAAGGTACAATTAGCAAGATATAGGCTCATTAAGATGTTTCTTATTTTAGTTCTTCCCTATGACTTCTGAGGGAATGAATGGTGTGTTTATACCAGATTTTTTTTTTAATTATTTTTTTTTTACTAAGCTTATCTACAGGGGAGTTTGGCATCTGCTAAATTTTCAGGATCCCTTGTTGTTAGAGAATGCTTTTGTTTTCACACCACTGCCTTCTCAAGCAGGTTGTGCACTGAAAACATGGAAACTGGAAATTGACATTCTCTACGGAAGCCTGAGACAGAATGTTTCTCAACTTAGTAGCTCAGGCAGAACATGTCATTATTTTCACATCTTCCAGGAACATTGGTTTAGTGTTTGACTGTCTTAATGCCGTGCACTTGCAGTGCAAAAAATAAAAGCATTTTGGTTCTGTCATTCAGAACTAACTTAGTGAATTAGATTTATTTTCGAATTCCATAGGAGATTATCAAAGAATTCCATCATGTAGAAAACAATCACTTTCAAGTTTAATTTGCCATAAAGTTTTCTTGTTTCGTGTCTCTCTTATACTCGATAGGTTATTTTCAAGGAGAGAAGGCATTACTGCAGGGGTCAGGCAACAGTTAGGTTGCTGCCCTCTCAGGTGTGTTTTAATGAATAGGATTGTTTACATATTTTTCAGAATACCGTCACCCAACTCCTAAGCCAGAAGTTTATAGAGTTATGATAGAGATTAATGCAAACTGTGAGCAGCAGTAGTTCTGCTGGATAATCCAAAGATAATCACAATTTTTAAGAGAAAACTTGTTTTGTAAAAGGAATTTTGATTTCCTTGTATTAATATCTACAGATTGTCTTCCTAATTATTCAAATCTACATTCTTACTACCCTGTGATCAAGGAAATTGTTATCTCAACCTTATAGACAGAAAACTGAGGCAAACAGAATGTTATGTTAACAGAAGGAGGCACCCTCGGCAGTTCTCAGCACTGTAATGCTATTTTAACAATATACAGTTTACCTTTTTGGTGTCTGTCCTTCAGAAAATATCTTTCTGAAATAGCTGTCAATCATGAGGCACACAGGTGATGAATTCAGAGAAATGACTTCCCATGTGAAGAATAAGGTATCACCTCAGTATTCAAAAAGAAAAAATGTACAGAACAAAGCATAAACTTCACTAATTTCTTTGTCATTAATATTGAAGGCCCTTCACATGAATGATTAGAAAGGTGCTTAGAAGATCATATGTTTGTACATGTTTTGTGAAAAGTCTACATCCCAATTATTTTTTTAAATTTTAGCTTAAATTATTGTTTGCTCTTAGAAAATGAGAAGCTGAACAAATGTCCCATCTTGCAGTACTCAATAAAGTATCACACAGTAATTTCTGAGTAAAAGTACTGAGATATGAATAGTGTAGACAGGGTGGAACATGAGTGGAAAATTAGCATGTCTATCAGGATCAAAGGTTATGAACAGCGGCACAGTCCAGCTGGAGGCCAGTTACGATCAAAGTCTGACAGAGGCCTCGTCTGGGATCAGTACTATTTAACTAGTATTTATTTATCTATTTCATTATCTTTATTACAGCCTAGATGATGGGATGACCTGCAATCTCGGCAAATCTGTGGATGATACCTAATTTGGATAAGCCATCGATACACTGGAGGACAGGGCTAATACTCAGAGGGGCCCAGACAGGTTGGAGAAGCAAGTAGACAGGAACTCCATGAAAATTATCAAAGGCAAATGCAAAGCCTTAGCCCTGGGATGGACAATGCCTTGAAGCAGAACAGGCTGGGGCCAGCTGGCTGGGAACCATTCTGCAAAACAGGATCTGAGGAGACTGGGTTGGGAGTGACCCTGTGCAGCAAGGTAGCCTCATCTTCTGGGGCTGCACAAGCAAGGGTGCAGCCAGCAGGTTCAGGAGGGGATCTTGCCCAGCAGACTGGGACCCATGAGGTACTCCTGAATGCTGTGCTCACACTCGGGTTTCCCTGCATGACACAGACACTGACATACTGGTATGAGTCCCACAGAGGCCACTGAAGAAATCAGGGCTGGACCACTGGACATCCAAGGAGATGTTGCAGAACCTTGATGTGTTCAGCCTTTAAGAAAAGGAAGGTTGAGAGGAATTCCATGACCAACATTCTCAGGCACTCCTGCCTGATTGTTACAAGCTCAATGACACCTAAATATCCAGGATGATTTCTAATCATGTAAATGCATAATGAAATAAACAAGATTACTGCCTTTTGAAACAGAGTAAAATACTTTTATATTCCAATATCTAGTTTCCTGACAAGAATGAGGCAGACAAGACCTGTGTACCCTGACTACTATCTCTCACCTGTATCATGTACCATGACACTATATCATGTACCATGACACTATCTGTGTACCTGACACTATCTTTCTAAATGATTAAAGAATTCTTTCAGTTTACTTTCTTATTGCAAAAACTAAACCATATTTTTTTAAAAAAAACACCAATCAAACCACAGATAAACCTTACAGTCTGAGAGACTTATGTCCAATTTACAAGGCATGTGCAGTAAAAAGTCCTATCTAGACTAAGATGTCAAAATCACAGTACAACATAAAATTAATTCCCCAAGTTATAATTAAAAAACTCCACTCACTGGTGATTTCTGTATTGACAGCTCAACCGAAATAGGACCACAAAGACTCTCAATTCCTGTGATTACCTTTGGGCAGTCCCTTTGCTACATGCTTTCAGAATACTGCCAGCCATTAATCAAACCAAATCATGTCAAGGAGCTTTTGAAGTATCATAAAACAGATGAACTTGAAAACCTCATTATGTGGTGGGGATATGAGGCCTTAAAGGATTAAAGGATACAAGGCAAAGAAGAAGAATGAAAGACAAATGGACACATGTGGGTGGGGGAAGGGGTAATGAAACCCCGCTCCCACAACCTGCAGCTTGTTTATGTATTTTATTAGCTCTTCACTGTGTTTGTTGGGTGTGTTTTTTTGTTGTTGGGTTTTTTGGTTTTTTTTTTTTTTTTTTTGCTTCCACAAAGTTTGTTTTGGATAAAGTGTTAGATAGTATCAAATTATGTATGCTATGATTAATAGAATGCAAGATGTCATTGGGAGAAACACTGCCGAAGTTACAGTGTAATTCATTCTGCAAGTTTTCAATATTAATGAACAACTGGAACTCCTATTTCAGGGGAAACCTGTTGGCTGTTCTGTTTTGCTGCTGGTAGCTGAAATACTAGGTTATTTGCTCTCTCTCCCCCCACCCCCCCACTCCACCCCTGGAAGAAGCTTAATGAAATGAAAGCAACAATGGGATCAATGGGATCACTGTTGTCTCCATATATCAAAATGTGATATCAAAAAGTTTGCTTCAGGGTATTTCATTACTTATTTGGTTGAATGAAAAATGCATGGTGTCAAACATGAGACCTAAATCACCTTGTGTTCAGGTGTCTTCTCCCTTTACTGATTAGCAGCCTATGAGATGGAAGAAAATCTGTGAGTGGTACCTGCTGAAAATTATTTGTGGCAGAAGTCTGTTTTCCCTGGTGGATTTGCACAACAGTTTAGCAACATTTTTGAGCATTTCCCTTTCTTTTTGCAGAGCTTCCTTCAAAGCTTTGGCATAGCATTGTTCTTACTTTACAGCAAAGGACAAAGCTCTTGGGATTTGAAGCTGCTGACATCTTCTCTTAGAAGGCCTGTGATGGTGATTATTTTGCATCACAAAGGAAGTCCATATTCATTATAATTTATACTAAAGGATGCATCACTGTCTATGGGCTTATATACAAATTTAAAAATTCAGACTGCTCATAGGAAAAACATTTCATAGACATAATATACCATATCTATGAAGGGGAAAATCGTAGCAGTTTAGAGCCACTAGATATATTTTTTATCCACATTTATAGAAAGCCAATAGATTTTCTTTCCTAGAGGAGGTGAAAAGATTAGAGGACAAAGAGAGAAGAACCTATCAAGGTTGACCTTTTAGCATCAGAATTCAAACAGTATTTTCCCCTCAAGAGCTTCAGGAAATTTTTAAATATTCCCTGTGTTTCTACATTTAATTGAATTATATTTATAAACTGTACCCTCATAAAATATAACAAATACTTTTATTTCATGAAAACTACAAAATAAAAATAAAAATGTTCTTACCACCTGCAGATGGCATCAGTGTCTGGTGGTCTGCAAAAAAATCATCTTCCTGAACAAACTGTGTGCTGTTTTAAATACCATCCAAAGTCCCCCATGATAGTCTTATTTTTTATAAGGGATGAAGTTAAACATTTAACACAAGCACAGCATTCAAAAAGAATCAGTGCCATAAGAAGACAAGAGATTATGCTACTGTGTTTAGACGTTTCTTAACTACCAATCTAGTCCTTGCTTAATATGGGGTAGGAATAGGTTGCTCACATTCTTGTAATGCAAATTGGCTGAAGCATCAGTTGTAATGTAAGTCAAGCTATGGCATATATTTTAAAAATGTATATGGTATTTTTGAAGACTATATCCATATATAATATTTTAGCATATATCTATGTGTGTGTGTATATATACATATATACACACACACACTATTTCCATGACATTCTCGTCAGAAATAAATGTAATCTGATAGATACCATCATAAACGTTACAAGAAATTGCTCCTTATTATCAAGCTATTGAAACTAGATGTCAAGACAGTATTTGCTAAAAGTGAAAAAAGCAGCACTTTGTTCCAATACTGTCTTTGCCAATTGCTTTTCAGAAGTTTACCAGAAGTAAGCTTCTGATGAATTTTATACAGTGAAATTACAACTGTAGCTTATCTTAAATGGAGAGTTTAAATTCTCCAGATTTCTAATGCAAAACACTTCATCCAACCTGACAGCATAGTGTGAAATTGTAGATATCCTATGCTTTTGTAGCAACTGCTTACAGACTATCTGTTGAGCTGTAATGTTCTCCATTTTCCTGTCTTCCCCTCCTCTTCTGCATCTCAGATGCCTATAGAATGCAAGAAACAAGAAAGCATAACATGAGAACATTGAAATAGACAAGGAAAAAAATTAATATATAGCTTTATATGTTTCTAGGAAAGGTTATTGTAGCTTTATTACAGCAAACATGGCTGCAATTGTCCAAACATCAGCTAAGCAGATGAAGGTAGATCAGACATGTTTTGATTTGTCCAAACTCTCAGTTTTGTTTAAAACTTTGACATTTACTGACACAAACTAAATACTGTTATCACTTCCTGATCTGAGCAATTACTTCAGGTTTGCGGGTTTTCTATTTCTAAAAAATGGATATGCTGATGAGGGGATAAATGTGTGTCTAGATAAAGTGGACAACAATGAGGTGTGAATGAAGACTTCCTGCTTCATCAGATAAGATACTGAGCAACAGTTGGCACTCACTTCACTAGCGGCTGCAATTATATCTCATAAAGCAAGCAGCTTAAAAGTCAGTTTTGTCAGAATCATGAAGCCATGATTTTGTGCCTTGAAATTCTTTTATATCTCTCCTGCTCCTAGCTATTTTTTGGCAGTGGTTTTCCTGATAACAACTATCACAGAATTATAGAGTGACAGAGGCTGGCCAGCAGTTCTGGAGGTGTCTAGACTCATCCAGACATTCAGGGAAGCACATTGTTCAGGCCTGTGTCCAGGCAGGTTTCAATATCTCCAAGGAGAGGGACACCACAACCTCTTTGGACAATCCATTTCATTGTTTGAGAACCCTCACAATAAAACCCCTTTTTCTTCTGTTCACAATTATTTCCACCTGTCTCAGTTTGTGTCAATTGCCTCTTTTCTTGTACTGGACACCACTGAGAAGTCTGGCTCCTTCTTAACACAGTCCCCTAGGTATTTATACTGTGAAGAAGATTCCCCTGAGACTTCTCTGCTTCAGGATGAACATGTAGTTCTTTCAGTGTCGCTCCATGTGACAGATGTTCCAGTCACTTCATTGTCTTCATGGCTCCCCAGGGGACTCTAGCATATCGACATCTCTGTTGTACCAGGTAGCCCAACACTGGACACAGCACCCAGAAGTGTCTGATTTGAGCTGAGTACAGGGGAAGGATCACCTCCTTTGATCTGCTTGCAATGGTCTGCTTAATGTGGCAGGGTGGTGCTGACTTTTGCTGCAACGGCGTATTGCTGACTTGTGGTCAGCTTATTGTCCACCAAGACTATGAGGTCTTTCTCTGCAAAGCTGCACACCAGCTGATGGGCCATTGGCATGTACTGATGCATAGGGTTATTCCTCCTCAGCTGCAAGGTGTGCCACTTTCTTTTGTTGAATTTCGCGAGGTTGCTGTTGGGTCCTTTCTCCAGCCTTTCCAGATCTCTCTGAATGGCAGCACACACATCTGTTACATCACCTGCTCCTCCCACTTTAGTACCTTCTGTATCAGATTGTCAACTCTTTCTAGTATAATCAGTGACTTCACCCCAGTCATTTCTGTGCTGATTCTTACAAAAACTTCTTGCATCACATATTTCAGCTTCTACTTAAACACATGAGCATGTGTTTTCATTCATGGCTATTATAGTTTCAGCTGTCTCATTATACAAAGACATTAAATGGCTTCTGCTAGTTTACACTGACAGGAAGACAGCTGTTATGCTACCAACCCTGATGGAATCCAGTCCAGCTCATTACAAATGAGAATCCACTATTTTTTAGGAGCACTTTAAAATCTACTTGTATCTTCTGTACAAGTCTGTGGAGAATGACACTAAAAATCTTGGCTTTAAATTTGCTTGCACTGAATTTAGTGGGCATCTTACTATGAATTCCACTGGAACAGTTAAGCCAATGATATGTGCTTAGGAAAAATCCTACCATATGTGATTTTAAAATATTCATAACATAGACAAATCAATAGGAATTTTCTCTCGAAGGCAGTGCTAGTGTTGTTTCTCAGTGAAGGCTTAATTTGCCCCCAAAATCAATATTAAACCAGAAAGCTTTGCACGGTTTTAAGAATGCTCAGAATATAACCATTTATTTTACATTTCTTATGCTTAAGAGCAGAAAACACCTTTACATCAATTTTTCAAACAAGAACAAGCAATAAGTCTCAAACTAGAAGTTTTAGATAAATTGTGATATGGAATTTGAGCATGACAGCAAGTTAGAAATCATATCAGGGTAAGGAGCAATTTATACTTCTGTACAACATGTATACTTGCTGTATGTTGGCAATATGTTCAAGGTACAATTTCTTTCTCTATACCACAAAAATTTGAAGAGAAGTCTGGTAACTTACCTGTCTGAGGAATACTGTTAATAACACTCTATTATAAATGCAGACTTTTTAAAATTTATTTTATAGTATACTTTAAATAAACAAAATGTGACAGTTTGGGGTTTTTTAAGAATTTATAAACAGTGCTTATCAATTCTTTATGGTTTAGTCCATGTTACTTTTACACTTGAAGCAAGGACTCCAAATTCTATTTTAAAAACATTTTGCTTAAAAATATATTTGTTGTAAGCATATAATTAGTTTAAATATGTGATCACCTGAGCAATATCTCAGTATCATAATACTTTAATTTATATTTTGACAATATGATCTGGTTGATTTGTTAACAGGAAAATGATGTAGGTTCATCAGTTCTTTTCTTCTCCTACATCTGGAGGGTCTGCCTCATTTTCCATGGGGCATAGGCTGAGTACCAAATACTCAGCTTAATCAAAAGGTTATTCACAACCAAAAGACATACTTACTGCACTATGAATATCATAGAATTAGGTTATGGAATCCAAGAGAAATCCTCAAGGGATAGAGGTGTGTACTTTGCATTCACAGATTTAATTTGTAGAATTTTTAATCTTGACCATGAGAAAAACAGCAGAGAATATATTTCTCTAAGTTTACATTTACAATTTCTCACTTTCTTGTAGTAAGGCGTGGCAGTCTTCCCCATTTTTGATAGTCATTACAGGTTAATGAGTGTTCGCACAGTATCCTGAGCCTAACAACAATCTTCTTTTCCAGCCCCTACCAAAGCCTTCTGAGGGAAGATCATCCTTCACTAATTTCTTACAACTGTTCTCAGGGACATACTTTCATTATAAGGCTGACTTGAAAGTATCTTTTACTAATAAAATATGAAATTTCTGTCAATGACAATATTTTGTTCCACATGCTGTTTTAGAACAAGCTTACTGTTTTGTGTCCGGAGTCATTATTTACTTATATGTTGCCTAAAACCCAGCCAAGAAAAAAATCCCATTTTGTTTTTCATAACTATTAATGTAAATTGGTACAATCTGTTTACGGAAAGTGTCGTCATTTTTGTGTATGTATTAAAGGCGCAGATAAAAGCTGCTTTCCACCCTTAGTAATTCTAAAGCAATGTTTCTTTCTAGTTTTCAAGAGAAAATCTGGGCATCTAACCCAAAATATTCAGTATTTTTGCTTTCTTCATTCCTTGCCTCTGCTTATCTCAGTGTTTTATTTTTGCTGTCACTTGAAAGAATCCAACTGACTGATATAAGGCATGAAAGAATGTGACAAAGTAAGTTGTCAAATGCCTTTATGTCAGCATCTTTTCCAGATGACGTGTTAAAAAAAGGTTCTGTGTCAGGAATAGTGAACTAAAGGTGATATATAAACTACATTTATATTTTTATTTTCATTTTAAGAAGTTTTGCATTTTGTAGAAGTAGCATCTAGCTTTAAGGTGTCTTATTCCCTTTAATTTTGAGTACTTACCATGAGTTTCATGCCTCCCCCTTCCTCTTTTTCGCACTCCTGAAATGAGATAGCTGAACAAATATATGATTGTCTTGTTTTGTCAATTAAGAATCAACACTTGGATATACAGAAGGTGATAATCAGGATGTCTTTGTGTAAACTCGAAAATAACTAGTTCTTTCTTTAGAATTCAATAAACACCTCAGCCTCTTTTAAATTCAGAGCAAATTTTGTCTCTTATATTTTGATGCTTTATTATTATTTACACTAAAACCTTTGCAAAACAACAAAAGTCTTTTTTTTTTAAGAGTAGGTATGAAAAAATATAAAATCTTTGAATGAAAAACAAAACAAAGCAAAAAAAGAAAGAGTAGATTGTTTGAAGTTGACCACTCTCTTGTGTATTGCTTGGGAATAAGGATTTGCAAAGTGGATATGTTTTAGGTGCCAGCAGATTAAAGCACTCCCTGTGCCCAAAGTTAGGTGACTGAAGATTGCAGTATATATTGTAATGCATGGACACTGATCACCATCACTACCAGAGATGCTGAAAGGGACATACAAAAAGGAAAAATTCACAGTAGAATTAGACAAGGAAAGATGTAAAGAATAAATGGCAGCTGGTTTTGGCTATAGTGCAGTGTTTTGTACATGCCACAAAACGTACCCACCAAAGTTGACCAGTCAGTGGTAGGCTTCTTTCTTTCACCATATAATTCCAATCAAAAATTTTAAGTGCCTGGCAGATAGCACGTAACACAGAGCAGTTACACAGAACTACTTAATTTTTCTCTGATGCATGAGTGAATCTTCCTGGAAAAATCTTGTGAAATCCCAACTTATGAAATGTATGTGAAATATTGAACTCTATTTCTATCTTACCAATTTGCTAGTGCTGTTTTGTATGCATGGCCTTTAACTTTTATACTGTCCACACCTTTTTAAAGATGTGTTTTTTCATACTTACTATGTTTTAGCTGCTGTGTGAGTCAATCTCATACTTCTGCAGAGAAAGGTGGTCTTCTAATGCTGTTTCTGACTTTGTAATTCTACTGTATTCTCTCTCTTGGCTCTGCTCACTAACTCCTCAGTATACTATAAATACAGAAAGGAAAAATAAATTATCTTCTTTTTTATTAAACTGAACAGACTCAGTGGTATATATGTGAGTACTATAATCAGAACAAGCAAAGGACAGCTGTGAGTAGGGGGGATTATAAAAAGGGAAAATGAACACCATTTTCATCTTAAAGGAACACTTAGTTTGACCTTGCTAGCTTTTTTTGGTTGAAAGCATATAATCAGGTATCAAAGTTGTAGGGTTAAAATACAATGTTTTTTACTTAAAAATATATTTGATACGTAATTGTCTAATTCTTACTGAATATAACTGATTTAACAGATGCAGGCCACCTTGTCTAAGAAGTCATGTGGAATGGCTTTATAATTGCTTCCAAGCCAAAGAATGAGCAAGAAAAGGCCAGATGTTCCAAGAAGGCAGTAATTACTTTATTTGGGAATGTTGCCTTCTTCTAGTTCATAATGAGGGGAGTTGCACCAGGAACTTGTTCAGACAAAGATTAAAGGACAACATGAAACCTGTGGCATACTGCTTTTGTATACATCTATGTGTTTGGTCAGTTGAGTAAAACTACAGGGTTTTCTCACTCTGTGGAAAGATTTTCTATATTATAATACACCTGTTTTCTCAGTTTACTTATATGGCTTAGGGAAAATTAGTTCCAGAAGGTCAAGGTCTTCAATAGCCAAAAGAACTTCTGGAAATTACTTGCACAAAACATAAGGGGTTTGAGAAGCTTATTCCAAACACAATGCATTTCCTCCATGGATTTCAGATGCCAGGAAAAGGACAGCTATTGAGTCCACTCAGCAGGACATTTTCTTGAGATCTTAAGTCAGTATCAAGGTTTGAATACTACAAAGAGTTGTGAAGCTAAAAATGGTAATCTGGAAAGATCTTGGTAACCAGGAATTGCATCATCACACAAGACTGAGTGCACCCAGGATGGTCAAGTACTGTTCCTGAAGTGACATAAAAATTGTCATCTTTGCTTTCCATTCTTTTGCATGTTTTTTGGTTTTACTTTTGTTTTAATAAATCAGTCAGCAGCATACTTTTCATTAGTTGTAGGACATGCTTGGCTATTCTAGTCCTAAGAAAGGTAATTATTATAACATATAAATTTATCAGTTCTAAAGCAAGTACAGTGCAGACAAATGTTGCATTTCTTTAATAAATTCATACTAAAACTGGGATTTCAGAAGTGTGTGCTTCAATAATCCAGTATTTGACTGCTCATGATCAGTCCATTGAATTATATCACACACATAACAGATGGTTGTGACAGAATGTTTCTTACCCCTACATGACCTGATATAAAAAATATATATATGCATAACATATAACTTATTTTGGGAAATCCCATTACTCATATACTGTGTGCCAAAAAGGACAAAAGAAACAGGACAAAAGTGTTTTGTTTTATTTTGTTTTGTTTTGTTTTGTTTTGTTTATGAAGTCATGGCATGTGTTGAATACTGGAGATGAACTAAATTCACAACGGTTCTAGTAAAATGAAGCAAGAAAGAGGTCTTTTAAAGTGATATGAAACAGATTAATGTACCTCAACATAACTGACAAAATTTATTAAACTCAATCATGCTAGCAGAAAGGAGAACACCTTACACATCTTAGGAAAAGTATCTTTTAGGGTAGAAAACTATCATCAGACAACTGAGCAGAAGTGGGTTACATATAAAATTTATCTCTGACCGATAATTTTCCTCTTTAAGGAAAAGTATCCCGTTTCTCAGTATTTTCCACTAAAATCTATCAGATTATAAGAATAATAATTCTGAAAGTTTAATACCTACTTTCCAAGTAAGAAATGGAGATGAGGTACTTGAACTACAAATGTATGCTTTGCCACCTAATCAGGTTTGGAAACAAAAATCCATACTCAAGATTTATCAAAGTTTAGCAACACAACTGAAATTCCACTCTTTTATCTGTATAACAAAATTCAGAAAGTAGTCAAAAATATTTAGTACTGATTATGAGAACTTAATAATACATACAAAGTGTTCCACAGAGGAAAGGTAATTCTGCCATGTTTTTGTCTTCTCGTATGGTTCACATTTTAGTAAGGAAGTTCAGTGATTGTAAGGCTGCTTTATATTTTCATTAGGTTAGAGAAAAGATATTTTAATTTATTTATTAATTAGTGATATCCATGAATTTACTTCTAACTGATAGCACTTTCAGTGGGAAATCTACTGGCATGACTATACAACAAATATTGGTTAAATCAAATGATTTCACGGAAAAATAAAATAATTTGTCTAATTCTAGGCATTCTGTTCTAGCACCCTCACTGAATTTGCTATGTTCTAAATTTAGTACAAGACTGATACTGGAAAAGGATGTGCTTTTCCATAAAGCAAACAGTAGCAAAAGAAGGGATTAATAATATTGAAACAATCAACAGCAATTTTGCAGTCAGTAGAAATACCATTAATAAACAGATAGACCTTGAAAACTGGATCCCCAAAGCCATAACTATAGAATATAAAAAAGTATAGCAGATCAAAACTGTGTGGTTTTGTTATTGAAACTGATAAGTTTTGCAGAAATGCTTTTGTTTCAACAAATATTTCAGTAGTAAAATTCTTCAGATCTTTTTTGGTTTTAGCTTCAAGGCTACTGGCTATTCTGCAATAGACAGTAGGCTGATGAATATGGATGGAATATTTTAAATTATAATTCCAAATCATGGGATAAGCTTTATTCACTACTTTATTTGATATACTGAAAGCACAGGTAAGTGTATATCTCTTCTTTAAAATCTTTTAAAGTATTCTGTGGGGTTTTGGGGCTTTGTTTTGAAATGGAAAAAAAAGTGTTTTGAAATTTTACAGTGTTTCATTGAAGGAAATGATGTTTTATATCTGCTGCAGGGAAAATAGTAATCAAAATAAAGACAAAAAAAAAAAACAAAACCAAACAAAAAACCCAAAACCAAACCCAAAAACAACCACGACCACCAAAACCCAAATTCTCAAAGAAAACCACCAAAATCACCCCAAATTCTGATGCAAGATAAAAACCAGCAGCTAATTCTATGCAGGATAATTCCTACTATTAAGGTATAGAGATATGCGAGAGACAAAATCCTTTGAATAATGCACAGAAAGCATACAAAGATATTCTGAAAGTGTGTTAAGCCAGTGATTAGAGAAGTAGAGCAATCGGAAAGTCAGATATGCAAAAATCAAAGAGTGGCAAGAGGCTAGAACAGCAGTCAGCTGTGTTAAAGATGGTGCTTGTTCTGGCCTGTGAGTAAGAAGAAGTTACCTGGCACTAGCTACTTGGGGTAATGCAAAGGGCCAAAGCAAGACAAACATTCAGAATGGAACACTGATGAAAATAACTGAAATAAATGATAATATATGTTATTATGCTTTGCATATTAGATGTACAACACATTCTACATGTACAGTTTATATAATCTGTATTGTTAAAGAATTCACGTCTAGATTTTGCTCTCTTGCTGATTTAAATCAAAGAGAAAACTCTTATTAACTTCTATGACGTGGAACTTTGTATCTTGCATGTTCTAATTTTATAAAGTGCATGCAGGTGAAATATATTGATGTATGTGCCAGAAACAAGATTAGATAAATTAAAAGAATCTCTACTGAGATTTGTATACTGTTCATTTATTTTCATTTTACACTCAATCATATGCTTATACTAATGGAGAAAAAAGGAAAAAAGAAATCCAACAGTGAAATGACTTTGACTAATCTGGTTGTGTAGCTCCATAAAATGTGGCAGGAAGAGAGCAGAAATGGCCTGAACACCTGTGCCATATGGGCACAGAAAGACTGCTGTGGACCATATGTTGGGAAAAGGACCCAGGAAGGCTTCCCAGACATTGGACAGACAGCATGAGGAACTATGCAAGAGCGTCTATCAGCTACAGTCACACAGCCCAGAATTATCAGCATTTGAGCTAACTGCTGAAGCAGTTAATAATCTGAAGTGTATTGCCCAGTAGAGAAGAAAAACATATCTAGCTAAATGGTGTCAGAGCACGTAATTCATAGACTTTAATTGTGATATATCAGTGCAGTTAATGTAACGTATCAATAAAAACTTTCATATAATCATGGAATTGTTTAGGTTAAAAAAGACCTCTGAGGACATCAAGTCCAACTGTCAACACAGGACTGCCAAGTCCATCACTACATTATGTCACTAAGCCCCACAATTTTGTGTTTTTTAAGCACTTCCAGGGATGGTGATTCCACCACCTCCTTGGGCAGCCTGTTCCGATTCTTGACCACCTTTTCAGTGAAGAAAGTTTTTTTAATATACAATCTAAACCTCCCCTGGCATAACTTGAGGCTGTTTCCTTCTGTCTTGTTGCTACTTATGTGGGAGAAAAGACTGACTTCTGCCTGCCTACAGCTCCCTGTCAGGTAGTTGTAGAGAGTGATAAGATCCCTCCTGTGAAGTTGTCTTTTCTAGGCTAAACAAACCCAATTTCCCCAGCTGCTCCTCAGAAGACTTGCTCTCTAGACCCTTCACCAGCTTCACTGCCCTTCTCTGGACATGTTCCAGCACCTCTACGTCGCTCTTGAAAGTGACAGGCCCAAACGTGAACACAGTGTTCAAGGTGTGGCCTCTCCAGTGCTGAGTACAGGGGGATAATCCCTTCCCTTGTCCTGCTGGCCACACGGTTTCTGATACACGGCAGGATGCGGTTGGCCTTCTTGGCCACCTGGGCACACTGCTGGCTCATGTTCAGCTGGCCATCAAGCAGCAGCCCCAGGCCCTTTCCCACCAGGCACTTTCCAGCTGCTCTGCCCCAGCCTGTAGCGCTGTGTGGGGCTGGTGTGACCCAGGTGCGGGACCCGGCACTTATTCGTGATTCTCATACAAGTGGCCTCAGACCATCGTTCCCTTATGTCCAGATGCCTCTGCAGAGCCTTCCTACCCTCAAGCAGATCAACACTCCCTCCAGCTTGGTTTTGCCTGCAAACTTGCTGAGGTGCACTCAATCCCCTCATCCAGATCATTGGTAAACCTAGTAAACAGGATGGACTCCAGTGCTGAACCCTGTGGAACACGACTTGAGACCAGTCACCAGCTGGATTTAACTGCATTTGCTACCACATGGGCTCCACCATTGTCATGACCTGAATGGAGTCGTTTTGGATTACTTCCCTCCCATTGGGACCAATGATGAAGTTTGTGATACCCTTGGACTGAATTAAGGTGAAAAAACACCAACCAACCAGTTTTATGATTTATTAATACAAAATACAAGGCATGTATTTAGATGCAATAACTCAATGACAAGTAGTTTAACTGGATAAGCCAGTCCTGTGCCACATGTTTTTACTTATATCTGGTCACTATTCAATAAAAAGTAGGGGAGGCGTCAGGGAGAAAAGAGATCACAACCCATGGATCCAGCAGCATTCCATTGATCCTCTTCATACTGGGTGTCTTGATGGTGGGGGTCCCACCCGAGCTTTCGTCAATATGGGTCTTATGGTCTTGATAGGACACCTCATTTACACACACAGCAAGGGTGGGTGTGGGCTGTGTCTGAGCAAGCTCAACGTGTAGGCAGTGGTCACAGGGGGTCCTCATCAGTGTTTGTGAGGTGTTTAGGCATCCCCTGCGGTACACATAAGCATTAGTTGCCTTATATCACTATAGAAGGTTCTTACAGAGAGTGCTAGCTAGATCTCGCCTTTGCAAGACCTAAAGCCTTTACATGCTGTACCAGCTTGTGGTTACCACATTAGGCAACAGCAGCTCACTGTGCAGCAGCAACTCATTTCTGTTCCTCTGCAACCTCAGCAGAACAGCTTTGTACCAGTTCCACACTAAGCAACGTTTAAAATAATTATCAATATATTGGTTCCTTACAGACATCCAGCCAGATTTTAACCCAGACGAGTACACCTGTGCAAGCCATAAGCAGCCAGTTTCCCCAGAAGAATGCTGTGGGAGATGGTGCCAAAGGCTTTACTAAGGTCCAGGTAGACGACATCCATAGCCTTTACCTCATCCACTTGGCAGGTCATCTTGTTGTAAAAGGAGATCAGGTTCATCAGGCAAGATCTGCCTTTCAGAAACCCATGTTGGCTGGGCGTGATTCCCCCATTGTCCTGAAAATGGTGTGTAACAGCACTCAGTTTGATCTACTCCATAACCTTCTTCGGCACTGAGGTGAGGCTGACAGGCCTGTAGTTTCCCAGATCCTCCTTCCTGCCTTTCATGTAGATGGGCATCACACTGGCTAACCTCCAGTCTCCTGGGATCTCCCCAGGTAGCCAGGACTGTTGATAAATGATGGAGAGTGGCCTGGCAAGCTCCTGCCCCAGCTCCCTTGGTACCCTTGGGTAGATTCCATCCAGCCCCACAGACTTGTGCATGTCTAAGTGGAGCAGCAGGTCAGTAACCATTTCCTCCTGCACTGAGGTGACTCCATTCTGCTACTCATCCCCATCTTTCAGCTCACGGGGCTCAGTGCACCTGGAGCAACTGGTCTTACTATTAAAGACTGAGGCAAAGGAAGCATTAGGTGCCTCAGACTTTTTTCATCCTTTGTGGCAATGTTTCCCACCCCACCGCCCCGCCTCCAACAAAGGATGCAGATTATCCTTGGCCCTCCTTTTGTTTTTCATTTATTTGTAAAATATTTTTTGTTTTCTTTTATGCCAGCAGCCAGCCTGAGTTCCAGCTGAGCTTTCGCCTCTCTAATCTTCATGCTGCATAACCTCGTGACATCCTATAGTCCTCCAGAGTTGCGTGCCCCTTCTTCCAAAGGTGGTAAACTCTCCTTTTTCCCCCTGAGTTCCAGCCAAAGCTCTTTGTTCAGCCAGGCTGGTCTTCTTCTCCACTAGTTAGTCTTTCAGCACATGGGGGATGGCCTGCTCCTGTGCCTTTACAACTTCCTTCTTAAAGTATGTCCAGACTTCCTGGACCCCTTGACCTTTCATAACTGTCTCCCAAAGGACTCTGTCAACCAGACTATTTTGCTGACACCTTTCCTTACTTCTCTGTGAACTGAAAACTCTGTCATCTCATGATCACTATGCCCAAGATATCCTCCGACCACCACATCACCCACCAGTTCTTCCCTGTTTATAAAGAGCAGGCCCAGCGGAGCATCACTGACCAGCTGTGTCAGGAAGTTATCTTCCACACACTCCAGGAACGTTTCCTATCTGCTGTGTTGTATTTCCAGCAGACATCTGGTAGGCTGAAGTCCCCCATGAGAACAAGGGTTAGTGATCCTGAGACTTCTCCCAGCTGCCTGTAGAATATTTCACCTGTCTCATCACCCTGTCTGGGTGCTCTGTAACTGACTCCCACCAGGATAGCTGTGTTGTTGGCCTTCCCCCTGGTTCTTACCCATGAACACTCAACCCTACTGTTACCATCATTCAGCTCTAGGCAGTCAAAACCCCCCCTGACATAGAGAGCTACCCCACTGCCTCTCCTTCCTTGCCTATCCCTTCTGAAGAGTTTGCAGCCATCCACTGCAGCACTCCAATCATGTGAGTCATCTCACCATGTTTCCGTGATGGTAATTATGTCCGTCTTCTTGCTGTGCAGTGGCTACCAGCTCCTCCTGTTTGTTGCCCATGTTTCGGTTGTTGGCATAGATGCACTTCAGTTGTGCTATTGATCCTGCCTCAAACACTGGCATGCCACCTCCAGGCTCATCTCTAACAAGCCTAGTTTTATTACCTTCCCCCTTCAAATCCAGGCTAAAGCTCTCTCAATGAGCCCTTCTAACTCCTGACTTAAGATTCTTTTCCCCCTTTAAGACAAATTAACCTTGTCTGTTGCCAGCAGGCCTTGTGCTGTGTAAACTGATCCATGATCAAAAAAGCAAAATTAAGCTGTTGACACCAGGCCCAGAGCCAAGTATTGATCTGTATGATCTTCCAATTACATGCACCATCGTTCCCTGCAACTGGCAGGATAGAAGAAAACACTACTTGTGCTTCTGATCCCTGAAACAGTTGCTCCAAGGCCCTGCAGTCTCTCTTGATTGCCCTCAGACTTCTTGGGTTTTGGAAACTTCCCACTTGGAAGACCAGTAATGGGTAGTAATCAGAGGGCCATACCAGACAATGGAGTTTTCTGTTAACATCCCTGACCCAGGTCCCAGGGAGGCAGCAGACTTCCCTATGGGTTGGGTTCAGCTGGCATATTGGGCCTTCTGTTCCTCTCAGAGTGGAGATGCTGGTAATAACCACCATTCTTTTCTTCCTAGCAGAGCTGGGTCTAGATGTGTGGGGTTGACTGACTGTCCCTAGCAACAACTCCAACCTGGACAGGCTTTTGTCCACATCAGCATTTTCCTGACCTCCAGGTTCCAGAGCTGCATACCTATTTCATAAGGGTACCTGTGAAAGTGAAGTAGGTTGGGAGGTGACTCACCTGTTGCCCCAAGCAGAGACCTGTTTCTATGGCTCCCTGTCACTTAGGACCCCTCCATCTGCCTGGTGGCAAGTAGGTAGGAGAGCCTTTGCTTCCTGTGATGTGTTCATCCAGTGTATTTGTCTCAGTGACGGTAAAAAGCAGCCCCACCAATTCATCTCTCACACTCCCTGATACTCCTTAACCATTCCACTTCCTCTTCCAGCTCTGCCACCAGGCTAAGCAGAACGTTCACCTACCTGTTCACACCTCACATAGTTGTTATCACTGCTGCCCTCCGGCAGTGACAGGCTGAGGCACCCCCTGCAACCTGTGATGTGGACAGCCTCGTGGTTACGTAGGAGCTCTGTCTGGGTCACTACATGTTTTGTGGTGCTGGTTCTTAGATGAGTGGAAACCATGGCTAGGTTTCTTCTGGAGGGGTAATGACCACCATTGGTGCTCACCTCTTTGAGCCATTAGGTTAGAATTATAGTCGTTTAGCTTAAAATTAAAATCAACCATACAAAACCTCAATAGCTAACATCCTCCCTACAAATTATGCAAACCTTTAAGCTACTGGCAGGATGACTTTAGGAGGTGGGGAGGGTTGAGAAGGAAGCAGAAGGAAGAGAGGTAACCAATTCTGATGCAAAGACTGTAAGTGCATAGGCAATCTTTCAAAATGCAAGCAATCTGTTCTATGTAAATGTAACTGAACAGGCAAAATCCAATTCTTTCCTTTAAATGCAGTGTATTCTGCCTTTAAATCTCCATAATCAGAAGTTATCCAGCAATTATTCAGTGCAGGATGCTGCAGAATCTTATTAAACATAAAGGATAATTTGTAAGTATTGTCATATTGTAACCATTTAGAGAGGAAGCACGTATCTTAAAGAAAACACAGGAAAGATACAGAAACTTATTCAGGATTACATAATTTTCATATTTGTTTCCTAGATTTGTTAAAATTACAAATGTAATTTATAATTTACTTTTATTTTGTAGTTCAGTAACACTGGTATTACACCTAGGTAAATGTAACAGTTTCAATGACCTTAGAATAGATAATTAGCACAGCACTAATGTAACGGTATTTTGTGTGGCAGACTTGCTAAAAACTAGATGCCTAATACTGCATTTCAGGTGCATTCCCTCACCAAGCTTTCACACAGACAAAAAGACACTGCTTTTCAAGTCATTCTTTAACTGGAGCTTTCCTCACACTTCTTTGAAGCAATATGCATGGAAAAACTAGACCTTAACATACTCATGATGCAGAAAGACAGGGTTTTTTTGGCACCTGAATGAGCCGTGCAAGAAAGGAAGGTTCATATGTATGCCAACAAGTGCTATAAGCTAGTTTCAACAAACAAGCATGGTCAGCAAACTAACAGGAAGATAGGTAATCTCTTGCTCTTCTATATTTAAATTCAGCCTCTTTATTTCCTTATGCTGCTGCAATTTGATTGCCTCTCTTTTCCCCTGGATATATCACAGCTTCATAGATGTGGTGGTAAAAAGACCTTTTGGATGTTATTAACCAGATCTTCAGCTGCTACAACTAAACTCAAGGAGAAACGGTGATTTTGAAAAGGGCTAACGATGACATTCCTAAGAATATCTTTTGACTACCATTAATCCACATCAAACCTACCTCTCTCCTAAATACCACATGGGGAAAAAAATAGCATTTTGATTATTTTGCAAATATTATTTGTGTACAAGAGATTCTACTATTCCCTTTCTTTCAACCTTTTTTCTCTCAATTTCCTCATTGTCTGGTAAAAAAAACCCAACAACATTTGCATCTCTTGAGACAGCATAATTAACATTGCCTGTAATACAAATGAATGATTGGCCTCAGAATTTATGTGGTTGTTTCTAGGTGTGATCATTTCAGAGCAATGTGAAGGTCTAATAACATAAATAAGTACCTGGAGCCTAACATAGAATATAGTCTCTCTTGTGCAAATTGCATCAGCCCTGAAACCCAGATCCAGAAAGAACAGTTGTCCACCTCCCACTGGAAGTTTATGGAGAATAACACCCATAAATCAGTCAGGTATTTAAAAACTTCAGTATTCATTTAGTTTAGTTATCATTAAATGCCACAGCTCTTTCCTTTAGAATCATTAATGAGGAAACATCTTTTCATTTGGTACAGAAAAAATAATTTTATCCTATGCCAATGTGTGGATGATTATGGAGGGAACGGAAATGTATTTGCTTTGATTAGGATCATGCCGAAAGGAAAGCATCTAAAAACCCACTCACCTGATGTTATTAAGTAGTAGAAGGAAACTCATAAATCATTATTCATTTTGAATCACATAAAATAATAATGTATAATTGGGAGCTTAGTATTTCATTATTCATCTTATTTTATTGGGAGCAGTCCAACATATTATGTCATAATATGCAGTCTATCATAGAACACTCTGCTATGTGCTGGCACATATTTTGGTTTCAACAATTTCCTTCCTGCCTTTCATCTTTGCATATTAGAGTCTTTTATTTAAAAATAAATCACTAGAAAAACACCTCTGATGTGTTAAATAATGTGTTCTGCATGTGAACTCGTGAGTGCCTTTTGCTTTGGACTTATAGAACTGCTTTATATTTGTAGGAGACTGATTTCTTCCATTGAATTATTCTTTACAATTTAGAATCCAGGACTGAGAATACTTATTTCTGTGTATCCTTTTTAGTAAAATGTTATAGTTAATTTTATACTCATTATTAAAAATACTTTAAATAAATTATAGCACATGCTTCTTTATGGAAATTTATGCTGGTCTATTCATTCGTGTGTAGCTGTTTAAACTTACAATGGGAGCTATGATGTTGGTTTATAACCTTGAACTCTGTGATGGTTTCTGAAACCCTTAATTTCTGCTAAAAGTCAGAACTCTCTGAATACAGCTTTTCTTCCGTATTACAATTAAATAGTCCATTTCTGAGTGACAGCCCTCAGACCCTTTTAAAAACTTCTGGCTTATACGTGCTGAAGCTCAGTGATCCTTTTGAAGTCTATTCCTCATGATCACTGAGAGCTCTTTCTTCTTAAAATAAATGTTTTCTTTTAGTCACTGGTTACAAATTATTTTCTCCACAGCAGATTTTCTTGAGCAGCACAAATGGCAAAAAATGAGAAGATGCAACAAAAGTGCTCAATAATATTCAGCTAAGAAGGACAATAAGCACTATTTCAGCATTTACAATGGAAAGTGACAATAATCCCCATTAAATCCACTCAATAGGAATGCAGAAAGTAGTTTCACAATTGATAGAAAATTGGCAGAGCTTCACTGAAGTCAGTGGAGCTATGCTGAATTACATCACCTAAGCATTTGGTTTCTTGGCTGAAGGGAATGTAAAGTATTTTCATCTTAAAAGAATAATAGATAGTTCTTTCATTCACAAGGGACAATAGGTTTTCTATAAAATTTTTACCATTTTGTGTAATATGTCAGCTGCATCAACCATGTGAAATGTTCTAACTTGCAAAAAAAATTAAATAAGGTGTTGAGACAAAAGTAGAATAGCCAGTTGTAGAGCAAATTGTAGTTGCCCGTGGAAAAAAACGCTTGCTAGATGAGTTTCTGTACCTGAAACATCTTTGAACAATGTGATCGGGTTCAAAAAGAAGAGGAAGAAACTACAGAACTGTAGGCATGTACAGAGCAAAAACCTTAACACCAGTTAATGAAAACATCATAAAAATTACAGTCTCAGCTAAGGTACAAACTTCTTCGTGGTGGTAAATTTGCTGCTTTATGTAGCAATTACATGTTGTACTAAGTCATCAAATGTACTCTATGTCACCTAAAGCAAACCAAAGCTGCTTTTAAATAAAGTATAAAGATAAACCTTTATGTAAGTATAAACCATTATGTTTGCTTCAAATTCACCTTCAGGAAACCTCATGTGGAAAAAGATCATGTGCTGTAGTGAAATGTAGTATCAAATATATCTGTAGGCACATTTTTTTTAAAAAAAATAATTGCCTGGTCTTCTACAGTAACATGAATGATTCACTGTATATGACTTTCTGCAAAAAAAAATTAACATGCTTCCCATAGCACTCTGTAGGTGTGACTGTCTTTTAGTAGTGATAAAACTAGTACAAACCCAGGAACTTATGACACCAATGTCCACTGAAATAATGTTCCTTATTCCTTATCAGTCTGTGCATGCTATAATAAAAAATTTATGTTTGTCACATCATCTGATAGAACTCCAATGAGGCTCAGTCTCTTGTAGGTGCATACTTACTGCAGCACAGACATTTCCATGGCCACAGAAGCTTCAAGTTGTTCCAGCATGTGGTTATCCACAGACAGAGACACTTTGAGGTTTACCAGCTCCAGCATGGACTTATCCTTGGGCCACAATCGTTTCAGGGTTGTACCTGCTGTGATGTGCACATAACCATGGTCAACAGATGCTTGAGAGTGTACCTCCTCCCATGTGGACTCATCCATAGGTCACAATCCCTTCCACTTGAGTTCACACTGAGTTCCAGCTTGCCCTATACAGCAGTACACAAAAAGCAGCAATGCCCATGGCCATCTGCTAGCCCATACACATGGTTGTTGCTGTTATTAAAATGTTCCCAGGCACAACAGAGTAAGATGGTAAAGAGTACAACGAACAGCAAAAGCAAAAAGCAGTCACCAATAAGCACTTAAATTTCAATATATAGTGAGGCAAGCAAGCCCCATGGTAAACACAAGAACCTGCCAATTAGTAGCTAAACAGTTATAAATCTGATCTAGCCTACTCCAATCAAATCTGTCATGATCTTGAACACTTTGAGCCCCACTTGGGCCACCAAAAAAGGACTCCCGTGTTTTAAGCCCAGATGACAGCTAAGTTCCACATGGATGCATGCTCACTCCTCACTAGCAGGGCAGGATAGAGAACTGAAAGGGTAAAAGTGAGAAAGCCCATGGGTTGAGATAAAATAGATTAAGTAAAGTAAAAGCTGTGAAGCAAGGAATTAACTCACTACTTCCCATTAGCAGGCAGGTGTTTAGTAATCTCTAGGAAAGCAGGGCTTGATCACATGTGATGTTTACTTTGGAAGACAAATGTCATAGATCCAGATGTCTCCCCTTCCTTCTTGTTCCCCCAGCTTTTATTGCGGTGCACAATGTCATACAACACAGGATATCCCTTTGCTCAGCTAGCATCACCTGTGTCCACTCCCAACCTCTTGTGTGCCCCAAGCCTACTCACTGGTAGGGCAACATGAGAATCAGAAACAACCTTGATGTTATGTAAGCACTATTCAATAACAACTAAAACTGGACTATATTATCAACACTACTTTCATCAAAAATCCAAATTACAGCACCACAAGCGAGTTACTATGAAGAAAATAAACTGTCTCCTAGTCAAAATCAGTACAACTAGAAAAAAAGGAGTGACAGATAAAAGTACCACAGCTTGATGACAGATATTCGACTTGAACTAATTAAACAGAATTTTTATTTATTTGTCTTTCCCTACAATGTTCCCCTTGATCCATCACCTTCTTTCTGATGCTCTTTTATTTTCCTTTTACAATCACTGCTCAAGTACTGTAAAGCATCATGGCATGGCCCCCTCCCATTCGTACTCTGTAATCTTTGTAATCTTATTTTCTTGTTTCTTAACATTTATTTTCTAGTCCAAAATGCTACTGAGAAAACTATAGGGGCAGACCCACCCTTATGTATGCCAGGAGAAGACCTCTCTTTCCCAATAGTATTTACTTTCAGGCTGAAATATCCTGTGGATCTCTTCAAGCCATCAAACAGAGGATGTACCTGGTTTAGCCTTGGATATGACTAGTGTGAAGAAATTTTAACTGTTTTGCAAAACAGAATAGACCCCCTACCTGCTCCGTTTGCATCTCAGTTTGAAGGTGACTTACTTACTAAATATAGAAGATAATCTTGGAAATTCCTAGAAATTTTTCTTGCAAAAGATCAGGGTGACAGTGGTGGCTCTGTAAATGAACTTACATCATAGCATCTCTAGTTTTCCATATTTGCTTAATTTAGGGTTTATTTGCTCCATATATTTTTATTACCTTTGGATTGCATCAATGAATATGAAGTCCAACAGCCACAGACCTTATTTGTACAATTTAAATAAATTAGCTGGTTGGTTGTAAAAGGAATGAATAAGTTCTTCATCTCCTTTGACCTCCTACCTCACTGATTATTGATATGCATATCCTTGACTTTAAGTTCATTTCCTTCTTTTCAATTGTTTTATCATATATAAGTTACTGGCATCTGTAGTGCTAGATTCCCCTTCTTCTATTTTAAAATACTTTTTTTCTTCCTTAGGGTTTATGCTACTGTTTAAACTTCTTAACTGGATTTTATTTCATTCACTTGGGGCTGATAAATACATTTAAGAATCTCAAGTTATCAGAAAACTAGCTCCCAAATAAGCTGTTGCTCTTTCCTTTTTTTCCCCAACAGATCAAGATGCTGCTTAGTTTGCAACTTCCATAAAGACTCAAACACATTTTTTGTAAAACTCTGAGAATTAAGGTAATCAAGGAAAATCTCAAGCCAGAGGAAAAACTATTACTACTGTTAGAACTATCATTATTATCACTGTTGTTGTTACTACTAGACTTATCATAATTCTCATCAATGTCATATCTCAGTTTTCACAGTGGTGGTTTGTCATGATACTGAAAGAGTGAGTGCAGCAAGACTGGCATGTTCTTCTCTGGGGTCAGTATTTTGTGAGAAAAACTTCTTTAAGGCACAAGATATGTTTATTAAACTGCCTCCCATTTCAGGTCAAAAGAAAGTACGATGAAAATATTCTGTTTTGTTATTATACATAACTGCATCTGGCTGAGATGGAGTTAATTTTCCCCATAGCAGCCCTCACAGTGCTGTGTTTGTATTGGTAGCTGGAAAGGTGGTGATAACACACCAGTGTTTTGGTTGCCTCTCCAACCTTCCCCCAACATACACCAGTGGGCTGGGGGTGGGCAGGATCCTGGGAGGGGACATAGGCAGGACAGCTGACCCAAACTGAATCAGTGGGATATTCCATACCATATGCTGTGTGCTCAGGTATAAAAGCTAAGGGAAAGGAGGAGGGGACTGGGGGCATTTGTAATTTACAAAGTTTATCTTCTGGAACAACCGCTATATGCATGTTGAAACCCTACTTCCTGGTAAGTGGCTGGACATTGCCTGCTGATGAGAAGTAGAGAATAACACCTTTTTCTTTCCTTCCACGCATGGCCTTTACTTTTGCTTTATTAAACTATGTCTTGAGCCACAATGTTTTTTTCCATCTTATTTTGTCCCCAACCCAGTCCTGATGAGAAGAGTGGTTTGGTGGGCACCTGGCATCCAGCCAAGGTTAACCCACCACAGTATCTCAGGAAATGCAGACGTTAATTTATTAGCAAAAAATTTGGTGCTGTCAGCAATGTAAAGACAATACAATATGTTCTTTCCCACGGTATCACAAGGTGCCTGTTACGTTTTAATTCCAGAATCTTTATTGTGGGTCATGAGGCAGGGGACAAGGAGAACTCAATTCAATTTTCAGAGGAAGTACAAGCATATATTTCTGACAGTTAGAAAAATCCAATTTTAACTTACAAATGAGTGAATTTGGTATGGAAGATAGTGATGGAAATAAACATAGAAAAGCAGGATATCATTTCACAGCAGCTATTCTTCTCCCCTTCCTCAATCTTAGCATGCTTGAAGGCTAACAGGAAGAAGTTTGAATGAGTGCCAGTTCATCTTTTTTCCTCATGGCCATCTGATGAAATCACAGAGGGTTGGTTGGGCAGAAACATTAAGGAAGTGGCAGCATGGTGAATGACTGACAAATAGAGTTGCTCTTATGTACAAAGAATAAAGGGGGAGCGGAATAGCAGTGAGGGAGAAAAAGAATGAGAACAGCTGCAGGTAGAAGGAGAAGGAAGGGTACAGGCCTTAACATGAACATGGTTTTGAGGTACTTAGGACAGTAAGAACCAGGTTGCCAAATTTCTTGCTTAAACTAGGAATTAAATCACTTTACCTGAGCAGCTAATCTTTGTGAGGCCATTAGCTATACCCAGTAGGCTGCAGTGTGCCAGTAAGACACATTAGCCAGCATAGTTTCTACAAAAGATCTAGCTGTGACAACAGGTAGATGAATCTGACTGCACTGTCTGTGTTGCTACTTCTGCACTGCTTTCATTATTCAGGTTAGCATGTATGAATAGCTCAGCTATATGTGTAATTTTCTGGAGTCTGAAGTGGAGAGGCTTTGGAAGTGTACATGCAGGGGACAATGGCAATGTGTCAGTTCTAAACATAAGGCCAACTAAACATAAGGCCAACTGAGAAAAGACAATCTTCTCTCACTACACTTGCACAGCCCCTGGCAGTTGTTCAGTGCAATTAGAACCACAGAGGATGAGAATAAAATAGACATTTTCATAATGGTAATTTTCCAATGATCTCTTACACTGATATGAATCTTTCACAATTTTATTACAAAAAAATGTGAATAGTTTTCACAGATCCTTAAAATAGAAGCTTTTAGTAACATGAAGCAGTTAAGATCACTGTATGTATGGATACATTCTTCCTTTCCTTGCTGTTGAAAGTCTGAGATTGCATGGTCCTATTGATACCTAAATGAAGACAAGTAATCTGAAATACTTTCTTAGGCCACATACTCTTGATGAGGCCCTTGGTGTATGAGGTTTTCAAGTTTAAAATCCTGGAAATGCGGGAGAAAGACTATGATGCAATTACAATTTTTGGAGGCCTAGGAAAGAGATACAGACCGAAATATAGGAAAATTCTAAACCCAGGGCAAGATGGAAGTATCTTCTGCATGATTTCTGCATGATAGGATTGTAAATTTGCATCTTGACTATACTCCTGTTTTAAACCACGGAACTTTACAAAATAACAATTTGAGAAAGACAGTCTGACCTGCAGAGGTGATTCATTTTAGCAATAGGCAATTACTTTTAGTAGCAATTTATTACCTTTTCACTCTGGGTTTTGGGTATCATGAAAATAGGCTGCTGTGGCAGAGTTATTAATGTAATTCAGACATACACAATAAAGTGAAAGTGTTCAGGACACTCCTGTTGTACTGCTTTCAGACCTGACATTGTTTGAGTTACCTGAAGTATTGTCTTTGTCTTTCTGGTTTTACCTCACATAGTAATTTGGAATGCCCAGGTTTCTGTTACCACTGAATGACAGAGAAACACTAAGTCATGTCTTCATATATAACCATTTTTATTCTGAATATTACTGAAGTATTAAAAAAATCTGTGTATATAAACCACAAGTGAGCTGTGGAATCATAGAAGATAAGTACTAATATGCAGCACACAGAATAAAATTGCTTTCATAAACCAAATCATTAGCAAAGCCATGGAAGATTATGACATTTGATAAAGTTTTTTCTAGATATTTCTGAGTTAAAACTTAAGTCTCCACATCTCCTATTCTGCATATATTTGCTCTCATCGAAATCTACTTTGAAAGATTCAGTCTCAAAAAGACTACAACAGTATTTTAAGAACTTTTTATGTTTCTGTATTTCTTTATTTCTTTGTTCTAAGGTCTGAGAGATGAGTTTAAAAACCACCCAAAACTACTCAAGTAAAATTACAGTAGACATTACTTAAATGAAGCCCCTGTGAGCTACATCACTGAATGACAGGTAATTATAAGGTGTTAACAGTTTCTTCATGCTAAGACCCATCCATGTCCCACAGAGTTTATGAAGCTGAGACCAACTTTAAATCATTTCTGTATTCATCTGTTGTCAGAAAATACTACTATGAGTTCTAAAAAACTTAATTCATATTAATAGCAAAAAATCAGGCAGCATAAGTATATAAGATTGAGAACCCTTGCATGGTTTCATTTCAGAGATGACATTCATAGTGCTTTTTAATTTTTCCATAGATATCAAATAGATCATGAATAATTTGGGAAAATTAGCCATCATCACACAATCAGAGGATCTGACTACTTTAATCTATTTTAGGTAGTTGAGACCTAGTAATGAAGTAGTGGTGTCATTCTATTGAATCCTGATAGAACACTAGACATAAAGTACTGGCACCACCTGTGAAATCTCTGACTTGTCATTTGGAAAGCCAAGTGAGTAATTCAACACTTGCTGTTTAAAAATGTATTTTATTGGTTTTCCCTAGTGTGAAGCCCGTTTTTAAAAGGAAAGGCTATAATCTCTTCTTGGTTGCTGACAGTTTGTATGTAGATCTTAACAAATTTTAATTACCATTCAGTAAGTTAATTATATATTTTCTAAAATCATTACTTGTAACTATGTTTCAAGATTTGTATTTTCACTTTGGTGAATTGTAACGAAGAACCTGTTAAGAGCAATGCAGAAATCCAATAGGCAAAGCATGTCTTTTGTGTACCACTTGCTGTAATGAAATCAGAGAATCTAGAAAAAATAGCTTAGTCCTTTAGTAAGATTATTGCCTATATTTTAAAAGACAGCACACTTTAAAAAAGTACTTAACCAACATTTCTGCTTATCAAATATACCTATGTATAAACAACACAAGCACTTAAAAGTCCAAGTAGATTAACAAAGGCATTACTTCCTAGACCCACCCACTTCATGCATTATCAAGTACAGACTTGACTGATTCATAAGTTTAGGAAGAGTTTGTGAAACAACTATGGAAAAAGAATATTGTGGTTTTATCTCTTTTTCAATAAACCTTTTAAAAAGACAATCTTTTTCCCCTCCTCCTTTTCAAAGCCTTTATATATATTGTGACAAAAAAAAAAAAGTAGTTAAAATAAAGAAATGTTTGAGTTAATCAATTTGAAATTTTATTCAGAAGTGAAGTAACTGTAGCCTTTGTGTTCTAGACCTGAATGATCTGTTTGTCATAGCTACCACAGGTCAAGAGAGGGCCATGGAAACAAAAATGCACAACATATTTAAATGTTTTCATAAGGAATTATTTCTGACATGCTTGCTTATGTTAGACAGTATTTATACTGTTATTTAACCCACAATTACTTTTTAAATTAACTGATTTAACACTGAAGTTAGGCCACTAGCATACCATCAGATCTCAGCCCAGAAGCATTCTTATTGAAATGGATACACATTCATTCAATACAAGAGTGGGAAGTGGGAAAAAAATCATGTTTTATGGTATTACTGCGGGGAGGGAGAACAATGGGACTCTGAAACTATCATATCAGAAATTTGGCAAGGTCTTAGTGCTGGCAATCTATACACAAATCCTGTAGTCGAAGTGTAAATGTCTTTGCAGTATCAGAGCTTAAATTGTAGGAGTAAAATGTGTAAAAAGAATTAAGCAGAGGAAGAACAAAGAGAAACAAAATCAGACTCAGCATTTAAAAAAAAATCTTTTTGCCAGGAATCAACAGATTTTTTAAAGACAAAAGCAGAACCACTAAAAAAAAACCAAAACCAAACAACAATTTTAATGCATTCAGTAGGTTTTAGTGACATGGTCAACTGTGTAGAGATGACTGACATGTAATCAGTGGATGGAACTTCACTGACACACTGCAGCAGGTCTTTGATTTGTAGGAAAAATATCTCATCCAGAGATGAGATTTTTGTCCTCCTAATTTAGTAGATTAATAGAAAATTTAAACACTGGCTTGTTTAAAGATTAGCACCAAATAGTAGCACTAAATATATGGTGCTTAGGATCACTTCAATATTTAGTTGGTTATGAGGCAGCACAATGCCAGTGATTAGCCCGTTCAAGACTCATTTGATTATAGCATATACTGAATGAAAAAACATTTGCAATTGCAATTGATTCTACAGCTGCTTCACAGGACTGGTTTTTGACTCCCAACAGAAAGCTGAATGGCATCTCCTCTCGGAGCTGAAGAGGGTATACTTCTCTGGGAATAAAGTGTCCTGAAGTCACACTTGCCCTCCTACTTTTTGTCTTGGAGACTAAGAAAACTGGTATCTTACTGCCATTATTTGTGCAGTACAACTTGAACTGGATTTTTCCAAAACAAATGATTAATGTGATTTAATACTTTCCTTTTTTCCCCTGCACAAGCATCTTGGATCCTGTTTTCAGCAACTGATTTAACATATAAATTGGCCAAACTTGGCAGAAGTTGAGAATATTTAACAGGATACAGATGGTACAGCAGAAAGCAATATCCAGAGATTTGGGTGACTTGAGTGCTCTTTAGCCCTCTACCAGCTGCTTTGGCTCAAGTGTGAATAAAGACCTTTTAAGAATCAGCAAGTGTATCTTATGTTATGCATAAGCATTGCCCACCCAACTAAACTGACACCAAAAACAAAAGGAACCATATGGTTTTAAATATATTAATGAACAGGGCACTATAGCTTGATACTCAAGATTAAATATGTTAATTTAATAATATCATCAATTGTTTGAACATTGTTAATTTCCATCTGCCAACTAATACAAAGAAATGTATTTCTGTCCAGCTTTTCAATTGTAATCGTAACAGAAAACAAGACAGAGAGCAAATGCCTGAAGCTAGAGGAAAATGGAAGAGACACTCAATTTCTTTCTTTACAAACCATAATAAAATCACAGTCAATAGATTTTAGTTATTGGAATCATAAAACAACATTAGCTGCAGTTAACAATTGCGTCCTTTGGGGTTGTAAGTGTTCTATATGGTGCTTTCAGCTTGTAATGAATTATTACTAATTACAAGGCTCAGATTACCTTGCAGGCATTTAAGTGCTGATATCCCAATATAATACAGCAAAGAACCTTGAGCAATGTCATGTTTTTGGGTTGTTTTTTTTTTTTCCCCCAGCAGCCTACATTTGATAAATTGATCTTCAAGTTCCTAATAAAAGCTAAAACATGAGTGATAGAGTGGATTCCAAATGTAGATAGATTCTTAGGGCATTAGATGCTGGAGGCAATATCCTAACAACACTCCATGCTTCCCTTTAGCATTGACTTGTTATTACACTCAGAGAGGCATGTGCCTGTGTATATCAAAAGCAGTATTTCTGCCACAGTTCAGACTATATATAATTGGGGAATCTCAAAAAAAAAACCACCCAAAACAAAAAACCCCAAAAAAACAACCAACCAAAATAAAACCCACCCTGAAAAAAACCACCACCACCACCCCATAAACCCCAAACAAACAAACAAAAAACCCCAAATTACCCTATCACAACGGTACTGACAATCATGATTAATCAAAAAAACCCTTGTTGGTTCACCCATATATATGTGTTAATTTAATTAAGTTGTACATTCAACGTATAATTGCTACATTTTGTCTAAGATTTGGTACTCTGCAAATCTGTCACATTCAAAATTGATTAAGACTTTGGAACGTCTTTCATATTGCATTCAAAGGAGTGCTCTACCTTTTTTTCTAGTATCTGGGACAGGAAACCGTGCTGGCATCTTTTTGTCATCTTTCTTTTTACCGTTCCATTCTATTATTCCTTCCTCCACCTTTGCTACCTTTGAAGTAGTCTATAGTCTCTTGTCTTGGTTCGTTAACTATGATCTCAAAGTGCAAAAATCAAGTCGACCATGCCAAAGGGTTATGCTTCAATCAAACAGCACAATTTTATTGTTTGCTCGTGAAACGGCGTGCGATAGGTAGAAAGACAGAAAGTGAATAAAAGGTAAAATAAAAAGAAAAGGAAAGAGGATTATAGCTACCACCACGGGTCCAAGGTGTCCCTATGGTCCCAGGTCCAGGCAGTGTCCACCAGTCCTTCCAGTCGTCGTGATCCTTGGTGGACAAGATCTCCAAAGTTCAGTTGCTAAGAAAGCATCTTTTTATGCCAAGCAACACACCTTGCTCCTCCTCTGGTCCATAGAATTCCGCCAGTCTCTGCCCTCTAGAGCCAGGTTATCTTGCCCCAGAGGTGGGTAGCTTCAGACCAGGAGGCGTGTTCTTGTATTGTTTTCTGGTTCGTTGCTATGACTACAGTTGTGATCCATCTTCTGGACAGCTGTTATGTGGCCTTATTCAATTTCAGGTGGCAGGGGACGGCATAGTACTCCTCGTACCGTGCAGTTCTCTTTCCCAGGGTCTTTGTGTCTTGGTGTCCATGAGGACCACATTCCATCTCCAGGTCTTTGTTGGCAATGTTGAGACAATATTGTTCTCTTTAGACCGACTCTTACAACCTGTTGCTATGGTTGATCACCTCCACAGTGAAAAGAACTTTCCTTTCCTTCAGTCAGAATTTTCCATGTTCCAGCCAGAGTCTGTTCACTCCTCTATACAACTCAAAGGAATCTAACCCTGTCTTCTTTACACCACCCTGCTGGATAGCTTGAAGTATTAATCAGGCCCCCTTGAAGCCATCTGTTCCCAGATGAACAGATCCAGCTTCTGCACCCTCTCCTCAAACAACCTGTGCTCCAGCCCCCAACCACCTTGATGGCCTCCTTGGGACTCACACAAGAACATCAGTGTCTGCCCCATATGTAGGAAACCCAGGACGGGAACAACACTCCAGGTGTATCTCATATGTGCTGGAGAGCAGGGCAGGATCCCATTCCAGACCTATTAGCTGAAACCTTGCTTAAGCAGCCCAGCAAAGAGCAGGTACTGTGCATGAGGCATTGCTGCCTCTTGGAAAACTTGGTGCCCCTAAAGCTCCAGACCCTTTTCTGCAGAGCTGCTTCTGACCAGTCAGCCCCACCCTGTCCTACTGCGAGGTCTTGTCCATCGCAGGGTCTAGGCTTTTCATTCAGTCTTGCTGAACCACAGTAGTTCCTATCTGCCCACTTCTCCAGCCTGTCCAGAACCCAGTCCTGCCTTCCTGCATATTGACCATTTCTTCCAACCTGGTATCAAACAAATTTGTGGGGAACACATTGTGCCCTATCACCCTGGTCACCTGTAAAGATGCTAAGCATTGTTAGCCCAAATATCAACTCCCAAATTAACACTGTAAAACTTGCAACCAGGCAGAATGGTTGCACTAATCACAATCCCTTGCAACCACCCAACAGTCCATCGTCCACACCATTGTCCACCTGACAAGTCCATATTGCACCAGTTTGGCTATGACATTAAAAAACTCCACAGTTATAAGATTTTTAGTACTTTTAAGCCCAATGTAGACACAGCCACTTCTCTTATGACACAACTGAAGCCGTGTAAACATGCTTACATATTCAAATATCAATTTCAACAGAATAAATATAGGATAAAATTCATATAAATATAAAATTAATAGTCATAAAAATAAAACCTCAATAAGGGATTAAGTACTTTTAAATTTCATACATTTAATTTTTAAGACACATAAGTAAATGATATTTTTATATAAACTGGCTTCAGAAGGTATTAACTTTTTTCAGAAAATGAGATTAAAAGCATGCAATTTTAATCCCACTTGAAAACTTACAAAAGTTAGTTAAAAATGCTAAGCAGTTAGAAACAAAACAGAATCATTGGATAACTAAAGCTGGGACCTCAGGAAGTGTCTAATCTGATCGTCTACCCAAAGCAGAGTCAGCATGAAGATCTCTATGGGTGGAGATTGCACAACCTATTAGGGTCCCTGCTCTAGCACACTACTTGCTATATGGTGATTTTCTTTTCCTTAAAACCAGCATTTGTGTCTTTGTTCCAGCCTGTGCCCCCTAACTCACTCTCCTGCCACACGCCACTGTTTCTGTGCAATATGTTAAAAAAATTGCTTGTATTTCACAAGTACTGTTCATCTAAAACATCTAAGCCACATTTTAAAACGCTTAAATGAAGACACAGGAAAGGGCTTAACCTCATTCTGTCCAAGATGAAAATCCAGTATTACACCTTTTTATAGAGGCTAGTGTTTACACCTGCAATTCCTTGGAGCCTGCTTTTGTGTTGGTGCATTTCCAGCAGTCAGAAAGTCATGAGCGGAAGGGGACCTAGGCACCTTTATGATGCCTCTATCAGTCTGTTCAGAACAGAGTAAAGCAAGAGAAATGTCAAAAAAAGTCCAATGACTGTTTGGATCATTAACAGTTGCTGGTGACTTATTAGAGCTGGATTTCCTAGTGAAAATAAAGGCGTTTTAAAGTGGAGGAGTTTTAAACTGTTGAGGACAGTTCATTCATGTTGACACTACATGTCAAATATTATCAGTGCCACTGCAGCTGCCAACAGTACAAAATGTGCTTCTAAAAGGGAAGAAAATACTTCTCTGTTTTCTTTACATCATGCATTATATACTGAAAACGTCTCTTTGCTATCTTTATTTGCTCCTGTTTGGGAATGTTAAATCAGAATTCATTTAAAGGAACATTTATTTGATTTTCCTCTCTTCTCTGTTTTTTTTCCGTAACGCCTCTGATCTGGTTTTAAATAATATCTTTTCATCTACACTCTTTATTTAGTTGGGTTTTTTGGTTGTTTTTTTTAACTTCAGTTCTCCCCCTGTGCTTCTTGGTTGCATTCTGCTTGATCCGACCTCACTTCATCTGGGCCTTTTTCCATATTATCACCAATGATATTTGTGAAATTAGTTTGTGAAAATGATGTGAATTTATTTTTTTTTCAGCTAAAGAAAAGCACTCTGTCATTGTCCCCTCCCCTTCATCTCCTAATAATTTTTAATGATCAAAATAATTTTATATTTTACTTTTCTTCACCATCCTTCAAAACAGGTGAAAATCATAACCAGAGACCTTTGAGGTAAGCCAATGTAAGCTAGCATTGCTGTATGGCTAACAGTTCTGCAAATTAAAAGCCTGGTTTGGGTTTGAGTATTTTTTCCTGCTCACATCTAACTCACAATTTCCCCTTTTATCTGTGGTTATCACTGGGGACATCCCTGTTGATTTAATTTAACACAAAACTAAGACAAGTTTAGAATTTTCCTAGTCCTACTAGCTTTTAATAAATTACCATTTATATTCAGATTAGGATCAAAAATACAACAGAGCAAGTACATGCTAAAGGATATTTAAATGTTCCAGCTTAACCATCATGAAATTTGCTTTATTGAGCCTACCCAGTGCTATTCCTGAAATTAATAGACAGGCCAGCTGCATTGTTTTTTCAAATGTTTATTCAAGAAGTCCAAAGCTGTGATGGTCAGACCACCTGTACCTTTTTACAGTAGAAATAAAAATGCAGCTTGGCAGATGTGTGAAGGTCTGTCAGGATGAAAGGAAACATAATATTCAAAATTTACTAAAAGCAAATAATAACTACAAAATACTAAACTAGTCAGCTGCAGACATTCATGAGGTCATTGTGTCCAGAAATATTTTGACAAATGAATGTGGCAACTAAATACATATGGTGGATAAAACTACTGGTATTCACCACATATCATGGCATTATTATCATATTAAATATGATAATTGGGTACAATTAACCTTTTGTAATTGCTTTAAAGACCTTGTCCAACCAGGCAGAATATTACTTCATTGAAGGAATAACTGATGAAGTATGAAACTAAAGTCAAGCCTTCAAGAAACCAATTACACCATATGTATACAATACATATTTTCCTAGTAGGGCCTATACCACCTTTTAAAATAATGTAGATATACATTTTAATATTGCTTTTGTGAAAAATTCCCAAAGGGACTCTGATTTCTGAATAACTTGTGATTTATTTTCTATTCTACCACAGAATTTTAGTAATGGAAAACCATTGCTCAAAGTTAAGTGGTTTTCATTTTTATCCTCTCAATTTGACCTAAGAAATTTAACTGTATAGTTTCATGGGACAGGGCAGGACAGGAGGGAAGAAAGATGACAAAAACAGAGTTTAGAATTGTGTATTCAAATTAAGGAAACCATTTGCAAATGTTGTGCTTCATTGCTCAACATATGCTGGTAAAGACAAAAGAGCTAGCACAGACCTTTTCCCAGGAATAGGTTCTGGAGAAACTGGCCAAGCGGCAGAATACTACAGATCAAGCACTTGAGAAGAGTAACACCACTGTGTGCTAGTATGAACCTGAAATGATGTTAGCTATGCTGACCAGATTTCATGCAATAGAAGTTTACTGTATTTAACTAAAAAGAAAACACAGTAATTGAAGAAAGGTAGTCTGAGTTAAGCTTGTGCTTTTCCATAGTACATTCAGTATCTCACTGGTAACTAGGTTCTTAATAGATTGAGAACTAGACCTGCTCTTTAACCTTGTGAGGTCTTCCACATTTAGTTTGACATTGCCTGAATCAGTTATTAGTTTAATAAATATACAGTCCTTTACTTCCGCCTCTGGACATCTCGTCTAAAGAAGTAATTTGGACTATTTTATTGTACATGACTCGCATCAGAAATGAAGAAAATCATTCACAAGAAATATCCTGACTGGAAGTATAAACGTAACTTCAGAGGCAGAGTCCCCTTAGCACCTGCCATATTCTCAAGTATCTTTTGCAAGTATCTATGTTTGCAAAGCCAGAAGACTAATGTCTATGTTCTTTAAGAAAACATAAAAGACATGGAGCATTAGCACCAATCACATTTCTTATCTCTTATTAACATTATTTTAAAGATTTATAGGAAATGTGGTATCAGTATCACCTTGTGTCTGAACCCTTGCTGAGCTAGTCACGACACAAACATATGGGGAAGAGTCAGTTCTGAATCTTGAATGCTAATAAATGTATTCAAACAGACAAATGCAGAAATGTAATACTAAAGCAAGGAAACTAGTTTTGAGGTTTGTTTGTTGCTGTTTAACTTAAGACATATATTTTTGAATATAGGAAGAGTTTTGTGGGAAAGTGGTGATATTTTTCTTAGAAGTAGCTTTCCAAGTAACTTTTCTGTTAAAAATTTAGTATGCCTCTCAAGCTTCACCTGAAATTATTTTCAACATAAAACATAGCACAAAAGCAAGCCCACCTGGATGAACTGAAATAACCCGTCTTCCCTCAAGAATCTTAACTGAACCTTGAACAGAAGTTCCAGAAAAATTAAGCTGAAGTCATATATTTCCATGAAACTTTTAACCTGGAGATCTAAGTTATTCCAAAGGGGCCTATTAAGAAGAATATGGTGAAAAATGGAAAAGTAGCATTCACAAAATATTTTGAATTCTGAGAAACTTAAACTTATCTGACCTTCAAAAATATTCTTTTAGCTTCTTTTGGCATTGCTGGCTTTATATTTGCAAGAAACTAAAGACGAGCATGCACCAACAAATCTGTTCTTTACCTCTTCTTTTTCTACTGGGTCATCCAAATTAGAAAATAGAAGAAAGGTGAGATTCAGATGACTGCTCACTTACTTTGGGCACAAAACCAATAAAGTAAATCTTCTTCAACTCATTGAAGTCTTATTTTCAACAATAAATTGCTCATCTTAGTCCTGTTGGCTATGTTTATCCACACTTCTACAAAAAACAGCAAAAAGTTGTACAACCCACCTATTCCTGCAAGTATGCAACCACCTAGCAGGGAGATGAAGAACAGGCTTGCTGTATACAGCACTTACATAGCTACCTACTGTTGTAGGAGTAAGCTTGGGCATGCAGAGTACTGTATATTCCAGCTACACTTACAGGTTCCCCATCTGTGAAGAGCCAGTACAAAGTTACCCTTAGATTTTCAATACTGACATCCTGGAGGAACATAAGAAATTTAGAAAATTTAACTAAAGAGAATTTAATTGTATTTGAAAACTCATGGAAGTCAGATGAATTCCCAGTGACTGGAAAAAGGGAAACATCACATTTTTAAAACAGGTAAAAAGGAGGACCTTGGGAACTACCGATCAGTCAGCACCACCTCCATGCCCAGTAACATGGAACAGTACCTCCTGGAAGAATGTGAAGGGACATGGAAGATGGAGAGGTGATTAGAAACAGCCAGTTGGGGTCACCAAGGGCAAATTGTGCCTGACTGATCTGGTGGCCTTCTATGATGGAGTGACTCTGTTGGTGGACCAACTTACTGACATGATCTATCTGAACATCTGTAATCTGACATGGTCCCACACACATTGTTGTCACTAAATTTGATGGATGGACTTTAAGATGGATAAGGAATTGACTGGATGGCCACATCCAAAAAGTTGCAGTTAATGATTCAGTATTAGAAGATCAGTCCCAAATGGTGTCTGTACTATGATCAGTGCTGTTCAATATCTTTATTAATTACGTAGACAGTAAAAGTATTTGGATCCTCAACAAGTTTATGAATGACACCAAGCTGAGGTGCAGCTGATACAGGAGAGGTAAGGGATGCCAAGATCCTGCACCTGGGTTGGGACAATCTCCAGTATCAGTAGAGACTGGGGGATGAACGGACTGAGAGCAGCCTTACAGAGGACTTGGGGATTTTGCTACATGAAAAATTGGACATGAACTGGCAAAGTACATTTGCAGCCCAGAAAGCCATCGTATTATGTCATGCATCAAAAGAAGCATGGCCAGCAGGTCAAGGGAGCTGATTGTCCCTCTCTTCTCTCATGAGACCCCACTTGGAGTACTGCATCCAGCTCTGGGGCCCTCAGCACCAGAAAAGTATGGACCTGTCAGAGAGTTTCCAGAGGGCAGCCTCGAAAATGGTCAAAGGTCTAGAACAACTCTCCAGTGAAGGAAGGCTGAAAGAGTTGGAATTGTCCAAGTTTTAAATATATAAAGGTTGTGCAGCCTTTCAGTACATAAAGGAAGCTTACAAGAAAGATGGGAATGACTTTTTACTAGGGTTTGTAGTGACAGGACTAGGGGTAATAGTTTTAAATCGAAAAAAGGTAGATTTACATTAGATGTAAGGAAGACATTTTTTATGGTAAGGGTGGTGCAACACGGGAACAGGTGGCCTGCGGAAGTTGTGGATGCCTTATGACTAGAAGTATTCAAAGTGAGGTTGGATGGGGCTTTGAGCAACCTAATCTAGTGAAAGATGCCCCTGTATATGGCAAGGGGGATTATAATGAGATTATCTTTAAAAGTTCCTTCCAACCCAAACCATTCTATGATTCTATGATTCTTGAACCACGCATATTGCACAACTTCACATGGGAGACAAAATTAATGGCCATGAAAGAGGTTGATTTCTAAAATATAACATCTACAGAAAGAAAAGTGTTTTTTTACAATAAACTATTGGATCACCCCCTGTAAGAAATTCATTTTTTATTTTGCACAATAGATAATAAATCATGAAATAACTTCCATAAGTAGCTTTCAGAAAATGGAACAGCTTCTTACAAAGTCTTCCCTTTGGTTCAAAACAAAATCTGTGCTACCACCCCGAGTTCCAAGCTACTAATAATATTTTGTACTATGAAGCTACTGTTTCTTGCTCTAGAAGCAACTATGATTTGGTGGAGGCTGCAAATCTTGTAGGTAACATAAATGGCTTTGGTGTTTGAAGTCCCTCTGAAGTCACACATATTATGGTAGTATGAGGTATTTCAACGAATGCTCTAAATCTGCCTAAAATATTGCTTAGGAGAAACACACAAACAACATTTATAAGAAATCTGTATTTTCATTGTAACTGTTTCACTCATAAGTGCTTCCTGTCAAAAAATAGAGACTAAGACAATAAACTTGTTTACTTAATGGGAAATCATCTGAAATGTTCATCCTTGGTCAGATAGAGACTGCATGGTTAGCTCTAGTAATCCCAGTATACTTCCACTCTTATTTTTAACAGACATAGTTAGGTAGCTTGCACGCAGAATGATTCCTCCTTCACAGGCAACATAAAAACTTTATCTAACAGGCATAAAGGTACAATCAGTTTATACTCTAGTGTATACCTCACTTCAAGCAAAATCATGCTGCATTTCTACGGAATGAACAAGTAAGACCACACTCCTCACACCTTTGAGCTGAGCACTGCAAGTAACTTGTTTACTGAACACAGGATTTAGAGAAAATGTTTTCCTGTGGCAATCCACCTAAAATGCAAATAATTCTGAATATTTTGAGTTTATTCTGTTGGTTCTTCCCTATTTCATTTCTGTCATTGCTCCTTTCTAGAGCGTCAAGGGCAGACAATGATTTGGAGACATGAGAGATATGCATCTGGAATTACTGAATGGGTGAAATACTTTTCCGAACTGAACAACGCAGCACTCCATTGAGCTGTAACATCTAATTATCACTGGCAGCACAAACTGCTGAATTGGTCAGTTGTTCTATAATGCTGCTTTATGCATTGCTTCTGTTAAAATGTCCAGTTGTCAATTACTTAGAAGCTTATGGATGCCTCCATTCATCAGTCATTTGAAAAGAATATATTTTTTTTAAGGAATGTATTAATCCAGGGGGTTGAAAATACAAAGCTGAGGGAGAAGAACTGTCTCTTTTATAGACTACAGGATTCACCTGGAAAATGGCTTTTGCTTAACAATCTACTCAACACAGATAAAACCCCCAAAATACCACACACACACCCTCCCCCTGCCCACCACCCACACCCATCCCCTATTTTTTGGCACTTATTTCCATCCTTTCCTCAGAAGATCCATTCTTGAGCAGGCTGTTTGTAGTTATTTTGCTCTTTGGAAAAATTACTATTGTCTCCCTCTAATCTATTCCTGCACTACAATGCACTACAAGCTGGAATTTCATAGAACTAATGAAATACTTATTATAAATTACAGATTTATTTCATATGAATATATATGATATATCTGAAATTCCCAAGAAAAACCCAAACATATAAACAAAAAAAACCCCCAAAACCTGCATTGTGCTATTTTCTGAACACACACTTTTTATTTACAAAGTATGACACCCTAGCATGATACCAGTGTTATTGTCTTATTTTCTGACAACTTTTTTTAAACTAAACAAAATTGAGAAATATGTTTACATAGTGGTTGAATAGTAACAAAAATCAGTAAACATTTTTGAATAAAATACTTCTTTTGTAGCCTAGGTACCTATGACAGTAAGTGGCTGTACTATCCTGCAACAGAAATATTTTGGTATACAATACTCTTTCTCAAGCTTGGTCTTTTGTGGTTTTTTTTTTTTTTTTTTTTTTTTTACAAATTTGGTCTTGAATTATTTAAAACACTCTGTGTCTTCCCACTTTCTATCATATCACTTGTACTTGTCAAGAAGTATTTCTTTCACTAGAAGTATTAAACACCTGACACTCCAGTGTCAGATTCAGTTAAGATCTCTTAAATACACAGCTCTGAACTAGAGTCTGTTTATTTTATAACCAGATTATTACTTTATTAGGTGTATGCTAATGCTTATATATGCTTAGTGAGAAAAAGAAAAAGCGTAAGTCCTATTATTAATTAAAAACTTCCATCTTAAAAGAGGTTCAATGATCATTGGAAGGTCACGTTACCTGAATAGAGTTTCCCTAAGAGAAGGACAGAGAAAACACGTCTCAGACTCTGGTATGTGGGTTATAACTGGGTGTGGAAGAAGTTTTAGAAAATGCTTCCAGCCATAGGCCTAACACAGCAAGTTAATTGCATAAGGAAAAACTTGTTTCCAGAGATCTTTTTTGACATAACTATATTTTGATTGAGGTAAAATGCTCTTTAAGGTACACATTTTTTCACAGCCTGCATATTTCACTTTTCCAGTCCACTTTTCATTCTCATTCTACTGAATGGAGATGATAAAACTCTACCTTTTGCGGGTGCATCTTTCATCTGAGGTACAAAATATGTTTTGCAAAGAATTACTACTACCTGTGAAAGTGCTAAACCTAAAGAATCATCAGACGGTATAAAATATGTCTGCAGAAAATGGGGTTTGGTTATTTCATTTATTTTATACCAATATTGGTAATGTTAAATATGTATCTTTCAATAAATAAGTGAATGAATGACAGCTTAGTGAAGATTCAAGTCTTTACTAATACTAGGACATTGAGATGCATCTGGAAAGAAAAGCTTAAATGACATTGGTTCACGAACATCAAGGGCCTTAAGCAAAGTGAAAGACAACTCTGAAGAACCAAAATGGTAGAAAACAGCTCATGAAGGACCATAACGACAACAAGATCATGGTATATGAACACTAGTTTCTTGTTCATCAAACTATTTTAAAAGTTTTTTTTATTATGATTATTAAAAATTCTTATTATTTACCAAACAATTTAGAACAAGCAGAGAAAAGGAAAAAACCCAGAGAAGGTATCATTGTGTGCAATCTCCACTGAAGGCTTTGATCAGTGGAGACTTTCTCCATCACTGTTCAGTGCATCAGCTTGGGTGTGGTAAAGAATCGCTCAGCTACTGTCTCTGAATTCTCCTATCTCCCTGGAAAGAACCCCAAAGCCTTGCAACAAAACTGGATTTTTCAGTTTCTCCTTATGTCACTTTTACACTTTACATAAATAATTAAATATTTGTGGGCATGAAAAGGGAAAAAGTATTCTCCAGCCTAGATGTGTGGACAGACTCTCATCTGGGAGCTAGAATAGTCAGATTTTATTCCCTGGTCCACAAATGTTTAATTATTCATGCAGTGAAACAGAATGTGAGTGGAAGTAATCGAGAACACCCCACTTCAGAGACCCATATACTGTCATGACTGTGGATCTTTCCTGTGATAAAGTTAAAAATTCCTCAGAGGAAGGAATTGAATCTCCTGCTTCTTTCTCCAGTTTCATAAGTCTCTTTCTTTCTGTTTGTATGATTCTGAACACCAAGCATGCTGTCTAAAACCAAGTGTTTTCTTAGCCAGTGTCATGATTTAACCCCAGCCAGCAACTAAGTACCACACAGCCGCTTGCTCACTTCCCACCCCCCTCCCCCCAGTATGAAGTGGAAGAGAATCTGAAAAATGTAAAACCTGTGGGTTGAGATAAGAACAGATTAATAATTAAAGTAATAACAATGATAATAACAATAAAAATAATAATTATAATGAAGAGGAAAGGGAGAGCAACGAATAAAACCCAAGGGAAAAAAGCAAACAAGTGATGCACAATACAAATGCTCATGACCCACTGACTGATGCCCAGCCAGTCCCCAGGCAGTGATTGGCAGGCCCCTGGCCAACTCCTCATACTTTATATACTATGTATGATGTTCTGTGGTATGGAATATCCCTTTAGCTAGTTTGGGTCAGCTGTACTGGCTATGCTCCATCCTGGCTTCTTGTGCATCTTGTTGTTGGCAGACCATAGGAAACTCAAAAAGTCCTTGTCTTAAAGTAAGCACAACAACTGAAACATCAGTGTGTTATTAACATTATTCTCATACTAAATCCAAAATATAGCACTGTACCAGATACTAGAAGAAAATTAACTCTATCACAGCCAAACCAGGACAGACAGCAAGAACTACTTTTTATATCACACCAAGTTAAAAAAATAAAATAAAAAATCCAGGCAAGTTCATCAGCACATTTTGTCTCTAAGAGTTTTTGTTTAGCAGAAACGAGCACACACACACAACTACTTGTAGAACATTAGCTCAGCCTTTTCTTTATTTTCTTGCACAAGCTATTGGTCTGAAAAAACATAGTTTGAACAATGTAAATTAGGAGAGAAAATATATGGAGTGTAAAACAATTACAGAACTCTAGGGATTTACCAGACTGGGTCAAACAGTTCTGCAAAACCTTTGGCTTCAGGGGCTTTATATTATGACATCAGAGTCAGCTCAGATTATGGGATTTACTGACTTTGCTACTGAGTCAGGTTCTGGTGCAAGATGATGGAGCTAGAAACTTCAGTTAGTCTCTTGCCCAGTTCTTTCTCTCCAACCCCCAATGTGTCCAATGTAGATTCTAAAGGAAGGTTTATAATGTGCGTACTGATGGTTCCTACTTTAAAATTCACTTTCGATGAGCATTTCGTAAAATCAAATGAACTGTAAAAAAGATTTGGACAATCTTGTTAATTCACTCACCAAAGTAATTGTAGACAGTGCACTTAATGCCAATAAATGCAGTAGAGATTTATTTGATATTACAATGTTAAATGCAAATTTGTTTTTAGAGAAAAATATAAATATGAATTCACCCAACCCTGCTTAAAAGTCAAAGTTTCTCAACAACATAACTTATATCTCCTATTATTTCTTTTCTGTGGAAACCTTACAAATTATTCTGCTTTTGTGTTGGGTTAAAGTATTCGTGTATGCAATATGATCAACCAGAGCAGTGTATTTTTATGTTTGGTACCTACTGATATACGTGCTATAAAATTCCTTTTCGAATCATAAATTCCTTATGTAATGATTATTGATGCTGTCCTGGTTTCAGCTGGGATAGAGTTAAATTTCTTCTTAGTAGACAGTACAGTGCTGTGGTTTATCCTGGTGTGAGCACAATGCTGATAGCACATGGATGTTTTTGGTTGTTGCTGGGTGATGTTTATACGAAGTCAAAGACTCAGTTCCTCAGGCCCTGCCAGCCGGAGGGCTGGAGGGGAATAAGAAACTGGGAGGGGACACAGCCAGGGCAGCTGACCTGAACCAGCCAAGGGAATATTCCATAGCATGGGACGTCATGCTCAGTATATAAACTGGGGGAGGTGGCCAGACCCTGATGATCATTGCTGGGGGACTGGCTGGGCATTGATCAGCAGGTGGTGAGCAGCTGTACTGTGCATCAGTTATTTTCTTTCTTCCTTTCCCTTTGGATTTCATTCCTCCTCAAGACACACACCTCTTCTCCCCCCCTACCCCCCCCCCCCCCCCCCCGTTATTGTCACTGTTGTTATTATTGTTCTTTCATTTTTATTCTATTCAATTATTAAACTGTTCTTATCTCAACCCTCGATTTTTAAATTCCTTTCCGATTCTTCTCCCCATCCTTCTGGATGAGGGGGGAGTAAGCGAGGGGCTGCATTGTATTTAATTACCAGCCAGGGTTAAACCATGACAGATGCTAGAGTCTCTACTAACAACTGAAAGAACTGCAGTAGGTAAAGTCCATGTGTTCATACAACCAGATTCTCATAGGCTTGAAAAGAAAGTCAAAAGGGGATGCAAAGTTAAATGGAAGCTCATTTTGTGAGTGGCAAGTTGAGGCACAAAGATTACAGGTTACTTGTTGTCAAAAGGCCAGGGCCAGATACCTAAGGAGACCAGATTCTGTGGCTGGTAGGACTGAAAGATATTAGGCTTTAATGGTTTGCTCTGTGAAATGTATGGCCTGGTTTTCAGAGCAGTTCAGCACCCAAGGAACTGGAAAATGACTCGTTCCTTATTCTACATCTCAACAGTGTAAGCCAAACCTTATAAAAATTTAAATTTAGTGATGAATTCTGACTACTGTATCCAATCTATCACCTTGTCACTTTGTACAAGGTCACATAAAAAGTCCATCAAAGTGCCTGGAACTAATGTACACTTCTAGAATTTTAGCATACTACTTTTGGCTCAGAAATTCAGGGAAAGCACACCATCATAAACTACTCTATGTGAACACATTACCTTGCTAGGAGACAGTGAAAAAGAAAAAAGAAAAAAAAATCAAAAGTTACTTCAGCATTTTAAAAGAAAATTATGCATCCTATTTTTATTTTAGATTCAATTTGCCTTTGCAAGTTGGGGTGAGGAAAGTGATCTTTCTTGTTTGTTTTTCTAAGAGATGTGCTAAATGGCCAGGAAATATAGAACACACTAGAGAGTCTGGAGACTTCTTAATTCATTGCCCTGGTGTACAGTAAATCTATTCCTTGAACAGGTTTATTTCTTTTATCCAGCTCGATTTCACCTAAAGGATGGCATGGATATAAGATGGTGACTGTATAGTGAGTGATGTTACTAGGGGCAAGACTTATCACTGTGACAAAAAGTGAAGAGAAACAGCACTTTACAAATAAGTGCTTTGTAAAGAAAATGGGGTTTAAACCAAATGCTTCTTTCATACCTGCAAACAAGTTCATTGCTATGAGGGGCGTAAATTTACAGCATAGCCTTGACTGAGGCAGTCCACTTCAGTTCTACCCATCAACTCCAACCCTGTGTTCATTCTAGTCCTGGGTGGATGAAGAAAATTTAGCAAGTTAGTAGCCTTGACATTGTAGTGATATGTACAAATTGTCCTGAATATACTCACCTATTCTTATCAGTCCTGCAGATGCATCCTGAGCCCAAACTGAATTCAAGGTTAGCTACAAACATTTTAATTGGTGTGCTTTTTGGCAGCACTTCGGTTCTAGTATAAGCTAAGACAGCAGGGCTTAAGAACAGGTTAGGTATTCAAGAAAAATGTGGCTTTAGAAGTTTTGTGCTTTACAGCAACAAAGTGAGTTCTGGATGTGAACACAGTATTAAAAAACCCCACAGGATATTTGCCCCCATCTGCAAACATCAGATTCAGCATATATGAACTCTCAAGCCCTACTTCTTCCCCAAGAATGTTATTACACTAATAAATTTTCAAAGTCACTAATACTAACAGTTCCAAAGGAGAAAGAAGGTGGTACAAATGATGCCTTTAAAGGTTATAATTTAGGACTGCCTGCAGGGAAGAAATTCCGAAGAAAGAAGGGACAGAAAGGAATGCATGAGAAGAAGGGATAAAGAGAGGATAGACGGACAGTAACAGTGGTGTTACAACAGGCAGGCATTTTTCACTAATCCAAGCTCAATGTGGTGTTGCAGTATCAACTAAATGTATCAAGATAATTTCAAGAGCTGCATTCTCCATTTCTGTGTACAACTTCCGTTGATACCAGTATGAGATTCTGTATAGTCTGAAGGGATGACCAAATCTTCAGTTTTATTCTCAAGAAATTTTGGAAGGAAGTCAGTCCTGTCCTCAATAGAGGTTTTATACTATGCAGTGACAATGACAATCATGTGATTAATTTATGACTGGGGTAAGGCTAACAGTTATTGTAAGGACCTTGCACACCTCTCAGTACACACATGCACACCTGTGCACGGAGACCACAAGGGTTTTGCTACCTGCAGTCAAGGCCAGCTTTGACATGAAAAGGCTGCCTGGACCTCGGTAACAGCTGTGAGAAATGGCTATAAATAATGGTTTTGCTCCCCCACCTTGTTCAAGAATTCTTGCAGCTGTGCCAGCACCTGGTGACATACTGTGCTTATGCAGATTGTGACCAACAGACTCAACTTCCTGGCTTGACCTCTTGATTTCTGTGAGAATCTGGCTGGCCCTTGTCACTCTCAGGGACGTGGCCTGGTCACCTTGCTCCGTTGAGGGGACACAGCATCATTCAGGGGCACTGTCTGCTCTGCCCTGCCCTGCCCTTTGCTGGTGCTGCCCTTGGATCTGCTGCCACTGCAAAGCAGCCCTGCCTGCTGCTTCATGAAAAACTATGATTTTAAAACTAATCTGCCTTTGCTAAGAGAAATTTGCCCTGCTGCTTGAGCAATGTAGCACTGTTAGGGTTTTTTTCCAACTTAGAACATGTTTTCAACAAAAGGAGTTTGAAGTGTTGTTTTTGTTAATTCTTCACAATGTACTTCAGCCCAGTGAAAAATTTTGTGAGATATGAAACAACCATAGCATTTATTACCTCAAATACCTTCCTTGAAGTTAACAAGGTGGCTATAACTGAAATATAAGCAAGACAATCTTAATTTCTGAATTCTGACCAGTAAGGGCAGACACATTTGAAAACTGATTACTCAGACCTTTGGAAGGGTTTTGGAAAACCAAATTATCCAAGGACAGGAGAATTCAGGGGTGACTGAAAAAAAATCTGTATAATCCTGTAAAAATAACCAATGGTGAATCTAATTCATGGGCTGTAAGGTTTTCATCAGTTTCCTGTCACCGTTCAATTCAGCAAAACTTGCCTTGATGACATTTGATACAAACAAGAATGGACAAAACTGCTAAGCTGCTATGGCTACTGGGTTTATACAGACATATTGTCTAAATCCAAACTAAATGACATGACATCTGTACCTATGGGAATCTTGTTAATGCAAAGCCACTAATAGTGGAATTATACCAGTGTTGGCAACAGTGATGCATACATTCCCAAAACTCCCTTTTATGGACATGGTCAACAGAACAATTAAGCCAGAGCAAAATGGTGATAATTATGTTTTGGCACATATGTGGTGTCTTTTATCTCCAGGATCTTGAACAATATCTAATTACTTTACCTAATATAATCATGCTTTATAACTTCATAACAGAGATATAATGTACACAAAGATCATTTTAGCCATCACCCACACAGAACAGCTGCCAATCAGTAAACCATATCAGTGCTTCAACACAACTCTACAACTAGAAACTTTGAAATAGTGAGGAAAGAAAAGGTGTGGAAGAAGAAGAAGGAGAAAGAGGAGAGAAGGAGGAGAGAAGGAGGAGAGAAGGAGGAAGGGGAAGGGGAAGGGGAAGGGGAAGGAGGTTAAGGACACTTCCCCTGCTTCCACAGGTGACTGTCTTCTGGATCCAGAAATGAAAACGCTTCTTTGTATTGAAACTATGTAAGATTCATTGCCCCTCCGTGTACCACTTCAATTTCACTGGTAGTATAGTACAGAGTCAAAGAGCACTGCCTTGTCAGACATGAATATCACAAAAATTTTAGATATAATGCTAACTGTGAGAACATCAGAACAGAGATCTTGTCAGGAATAGTCAGAGAAATACAGCAAAAAATGTAAAGTTAGTACTAATGTCCATTACATCTACAGTTAGAAATGCTGTATAGACAATCTTATGCTCCAAACATTTACATCGGCGTCTCAATGAAAAGAATTTTTTTGGCTTTTTCAGCAACTTTACTCATATAAATTAATTGGAAATGTCTCTTCATGACCCTTTAACCTCTTCTTTCCACATGGGAAACTCTGTGAGAACAATCTTCCTCCACAGAATTTAATCAAGTTAAAAACTTTAAGAGAAAGATCAGTCCTTTGCTAAGTGTTAAATACAGAAAATTCAGAAAAATACAGGATTAACAAATAGGTTCAGTAAAATGAGTCTGATATTCTGAACACTTGGAAGATAAAAAGGTCATACTGGGTAGGACCCTACAAACCCCTTACCTTGCTTTCCTTAAAATACCTTCTCCTCCATCCCAGTTACTGGATGAGAATGGTGTTCACAGTTTGGGATTCCAAATCTATTCTTTTACTACTGACAGCTTCAATACATTTTATGCCCTTCCATAACTATATTGTCTAAAATTATATGCCTTTGAAACTAATCCCTTACAACAGCATTCAAACATCGACATAAAGAGTAAAATACTATCTTTATATTATTTAACTTCTAGGGTAAAAATATGTACCTTTTCCCACCACCTCCACCCAGAAACCTGATTTAATGAAAAAGGGCTTTTTACAGGGCAGCAGAGCAGTTTCCCCCATATGATCTGTTAAGGAATACAGGAAATCCTGAATTTCAGGCAATTCATTGCTATAGGAACTTTCAAGTGATCTTTGCAAAAGGTGTACCTTGCCCATGCAAAGGGAGATTTCTGTAAGCAGTACTTTCTCTTTTTCACTAGTGGATAAAAGAGAGTCTTTCACCTGCAAAAATTTTGTCATTGAGGTTTGTGTTATTAAACCTCCTTGGTGTTATAATAACAAACAAACCAATCACTCTTTTTATTTTAACAAATTCCTTGAAAATATATGTATATTTTACAAAAGCATGTGGACTAACAACAAATCCAGCAAACATTTTCTGACATTCCTTTGAGTTTTATTTAATGTCCTTATGCCACATAAAAATGGAAATATGTAAAGGAAGAGACAGCAAAACTTGTTTCACAGTTTCATTTGGTTACATGAGCTTGTTATACTTTTTGAATCCCTTATTTTTTCATTATTTTTTTCTGGAAAAGGACTCAGTAACGTAAGACATCTGTACCTTTAGTGTTGAAGGGCTATTTCAATCCAGAATGTCTAGAACGAATCTCCTTCTCTGCAGACATTCAAAACCTGTCTGCACGTGACTGTGCAACCTGATCTAGGAGAACCTGCTTTAGCAGTGGTCTGGATTAGATGATCTCCAGAAGTTCCTTCTAACCCTGACCTTCTATGATTCTATGATTTTATTCCTGGATTGGGGTCCCACTGGAAGTTTTTGTATATGGATTTCATCAAAAGTAATTATAACATAGGATGTGTAATTTCAAAACTCATGTATACCTCATAAAGATTGCAAGGTCTGAAGTCTTCATTTCCAAAAATTAATTGGTTAGATAGTTAATTGCTTTTAAAAAGCAGTATTCAAATACTAATTCTACTTGTATACAAAACAATAAAACAAACAATATTCAGAAAGCAAACAATTCTAGATTAATTTAAAATATGGAATTAATGTAAAAATAAGAATCTTCACTGGAAATTTATCGGGCATAAATGAGCATTTGTGAAATTCTTTATTAGTTAACATGAAAGTTAGCTAGTGTAGTTTCTCTACCTAAAAGTCTGCAATTAAAAAAAAAAAAGCTAATCAAGCACAACACAAATAACTATATTATATATTTCTGTTGATCAATATATGTACCATACAGTTTAAAAAATCTAATTTATCATGATCTTTTGAAAACTCAAATTCTAACACTTTTTCCCCCTCAACAGTTTTCATCCTTTCCAATTAGTATTTGCTTTTTAACAGTTCAGAGGTACCTGGTAACATCTGATGGCCACTGGGAGAAATAAATTATTAATGTATATCACAACTGAATATCTTTGGGGGTTGCCCCATTCCATCAGTATTGGCATAATACACTAGAAATGCGTTTTGGTTTTTTCTTTGCTGCTATTGGAGAATTAATTTACTAAAGAAATGAATTGTTCTTCCTGAATTCCACATGAAGACTTAGGTTACAAAGTTCCATCAGATCTGCATTTCAGAAGGAAAATGCTAATACCTTTTCTAGCAGACTGAGCAATTCATAGTGTTTGCGGTTACTTTGTGCTTCACTCAATAGACTCAATGTTTTTGTAATTCTGTTCAAATACTGGCCTGTGATTTCCTGATAGAAATGCCTTCATATAAGGGGTCAGAAGAAGAGGAAACTCAATGAAAAAGAGAAGTTTCACCACTTTGTGTAGCCTATTTGGATATCATTCTGCTAAACTCAGGCAAGTCCACTGCTGGGGAGGTTTCAATGCAGGGTTACAAATTTTATATTGTTGCCAAGTCCAGAAACCTCCTAGCAGTACAGTTCCTTTCAAAATCACTGTACTGAGAGTCCTTTGGCAATTAGAATATCTTGCAGCAAATTGCTTAAATTTAAATTGAGGGATCTATCTCCCAGCTTTCTTTTCCTATTTGGACAGGCATAGAAAAGCCTTTGCTTTGTGGGATATGGATACTGGGCATCTAGAAAAAGGAAACGGTTGAAAGAAGTACAGCTTTTAAAGTGTGGAAGGCTCACAATTATTTCCATTTACGTTCCAATGTGAGCAAGAAGGTTCTTGCACCAAATCCATCACTGCAATATCACTGCAGCTTTCAAGTTTACAATTGGATAAGATTACAATCATTTGTCAAGTGAATTTTTTCTGCATTATTCCCTCTGTGACAGAAAGTGGTACGAATAGCAGGAATTTGAAATGTGTTACTGTTTTAAGAAGCAGGGTCAGAAAGGGAAGTTTGAGTTTTATATAAAAGTGGAGAGATTTGTTGTCATACCCAATTCCTGCAGAAGTACTAGACCATCTGAAAACAATACCAAGCCCTTGTAGGCTTGGCAGATGAGATTCATACTAGAGTTAACTGAGCATCAGATATTGCTAGATTGCAGTAAATGATAAGCTATATTTATGCTGTAACTGTATTTTCCTACACAAGAATAAGAAGGAATTGTAGGAAATTGAAAAATGAGGAAATTGAGTTGTAAGAAAATGAGAAAAGATTGTACAAACATTGCATGCCATCAAAGTATGTGTGTCCAAAGCAGCCAGCCATAGTAGAATACATTATGCAAAGACATTGCAAGCTTCATTGTGTTATTTCTCATCCCAAGCAGATGTAAAAAGTATTGTAAAGCTCAATAGGAAATGCATTTTCAAAAGACTACTGATTCAAATTTGCTAACACAAGCATTTCACTTTGCTTGTATTTGTAAGTACAGGTTTTCATCTGAAATAACTTTGGATTAAGTTTTAGAATAAACTTATTTTCTTATATGACATATATATTTGCAAGAATGTTATATGAACTGAAAGGAATTGTTAGGCTTTAGCTACCCCCACAACATCAGATTTCCCTGCGACACAATTACTTGAAAGCATCACACCTGGATTTGCCTTTTTACATGGTTACCATATGGGAGACAGTCAAATTTATAGATGCTTTCCTGATCTTCATGGCACTTGGTAGACTATGCACAAGCTACTGTAAAATAATCTTTTACCCTATAGTGAAAGCTGGTGTCAGCAGTTCTGTTACTTTAGCACAGTGTATGTATGTTCCCTAAGATTAAGTCCTGTCTTACGCAGATAGAGAGCTTCCTTCCCTTGTGAACTGAGAACCAACAAGATCCTCACTGTCATCTGTTCCAGACACAGGATACATTTCTTGATCCTCACTTCTAATATAAATCCATAGCAACACATTCTGGATGTCTCCACAAAGACAGAAAATAAATAAATACATAAATAAATAAGTAAAATCAGTCTCCACTGTTCATTTTTATCTTTTTGGAAAAAAAAAAAAAGCAAAAACAAAAACAAAAAAAACCCAAACAAACAACCCAAGAGAACAAATAAATACAGAACAGATGTTAACCACACTGCTTAATATGCTGTAAGAAGGCACTCAGATGTTTCAGCAATTATAGACAGAGCTCAACCTGGATGGAATAAGGCAGATATTCAGCAGAAATGTGGGGCTCCCATGTGGTGTGTCTATAGATATATATATACACACACATATATATATACACACACACACACCTGTGGAATAGCTAGAAAAGTAAGGCAAAGCTGTTTTGAAAAGCACATCTTAATTGTTAAAATTATTTTAATACTGCCTTAATTCCCCAGAGCTTTTGTATACCTACTTTCCTGCATCCTCAGACTCATAATTATCTGTTTACTCATAATGTAGAAACCTCACTAAAACTTCTCACAGAGCCAGACAGTCTTACCAAGCAGTATATCTATGTGATAGGTTGCAAGAATGTACCAGGTACTAACTTAGGCCAGTTGGGAAAAGGCAGCCTTTTCTTTATTGAAGCTAGTAGATCATCAATTTATTCATCTTATCTGTAGTGTCCTTTCTTGCCTTTAGGTCTCAGGAAAATGTAAATCAAAAGCTTTTTGAGTTATAGTTCCTGATGATTCACAAGGTAATCTTGCAAACACAGCAGGGAAATATACGATTTGCAAATTGCTTAAATGACATCTTTGCTATTACCTTAAAATATTGTTGCAGTAAATCTCATTTTATGGTATTTCAGCTTGGTTCTGTTTTAAAACTTTACCTTTCTCAGGATAAATACTTCTTATTTGCATACTTTAATTTAAAAAAAAAAACTTTATACTTACTGAAGGACTGAGTGTTTTATTTCAAAATGACCTAATGTTCATTGCTTTATGCCAGCATCTATGTGAAATTTAAACCATTTCTAAATCCATAATTAATGCAATTTCTTATACAGAATTATAGCAGGATTTGCCTGCAAATTAACATTTCCAAATTGCTAAAGATTTCAGGCTCAGAATAACTTTGGATTAAGCATAACGTTTGCCAATGTATCTATAGAGCCTTACATTTCCAAGCAATTCTTTAAAGCAAATACAATTTTATTAACTATTTCACTCCTTGAAGTTACATTGTGAAGTATCTTTGGGGTTTTAAGAGAAAATACTGAAGAAATGCAATTAATAGTCTCCATGTTTAATTTTGCTCTGCAGAAATGCAGTCTAAGTCCATGAAGAGATTGTTACATGATACTTCTTTCCAGGTATGTTTTGTATTTATGGAGATCTACACCTGACAGTTCTGAACATCAGAAAATCTAGGAAGCAAGTTTAGTCTCAATTTTCTATACTAAATGTACAATAACTGGAAAGAATTGAAGTTGTAAAAGGCTAGAACTGACCTTGTGCACCTCTGGATCTACTTAAATTATAGTAATTTTTTAAAACTGTGCTTTCTGAGACAGCTGCTTTCAAGTAATTTGGTTTTTTTGTTGGTAGTATTGTTTTTTAATTCATGTCTAAAAAAACATTAGAAATGCAGTGACAAACAGTGATAGTTCTTGTAAGATAAGAATGTGCTTCCAATCTACAAGGACTGGATAGATGTATTTCAAATAACAGGTTTTTTAGTATTTTTATGGATTTTAAGGATTTATGTATTTTGCATATGTAGAGTATATATATAGATATAAAAAATATGCCTTATGCATTTCCAATTCTTTTTTTTCTGCTTTTCATTATAATTTACATAAGAATCATACCTCAAGCTCCTTCATAATAATTCTGAATAATTAATATTAATTATTAGTATTTGGCATTTAACACTTTATCATATTGTTATCATTTGTCATTAAACATACATATGTAATTTTATTAATTATTTATGCTTGGATCTATTAAAAATAGTTGGAAGTAATTGTAACTTCAGGTGACATGATTTCTGTTTTCTAATGAGCCTTCTTGTTACCTTGTGACAAGATTTTTTTTCAGCATTTCCCTGTTACAGCTCTGAACAGCAAAAGGTAACTAAATCAGAAGACATGCTATATCCAATGAACTCAATGAGAAAAGAAAAAGAAAACCCTAAAAACCTATTCTGGTTCTTGCCCACCTACTTTCATATGTGACTGGCTGATTCTGTGAAAATGCATCAGCACTATGTGGTACCTATCTAAGCCAGGGAATCACATGATTACCTGTGCGAGCCCAAAGGTAAGAACTTAACTTGCAGAGTAGGCTTGCTGTTCAGCAATTGCCTGCATGTCTGGAGGCACCATTTTATGCCATCCTTTGTGCAATAGCTTTCAAATAAACACTTGCATGAAATAATTGAATTAAATAATCTTCTGCAGATTATTTTTAATATAGTCATTAGTTAATGTTAACAGATTACTATAACAATTTATGTTCAATGTAATTTAGTTATTAAATATTCCTAGATAATTAATAAAATCAATATGTTGTATTAGTATCATCATATTAACATAATTCTATACTTTATTATTTTATTCCTATATAAAATAATACTTCTTTGTAAATAAAAAATTGCAATATGGAAAATAAAATTATTATTAAAAAACCCAAACAAACAAAACCAAGCCCCAACAAAATCAAGATCATCAAAAGACCAGGAATACTCACTATTAAATATGACATTACAGAATAAACAACTAGTTCATGATATTTTGATTTTGATTCCCTCCAATATTTTCCAGCTCTCCCTACAGAGAAACACCAGAAGGTGTATCACTTCCAGAAAATAGCATGTGGAGTATGCTGGGCATTCCTTTTTTAACAGGTATGATTAAGAGAACTTTTAATATGAAATATATAATGTCAGGAGATGAAAAATTATTTTCTATGATAAGAATAATCGTTACAATATTTCTTCCAGAACAAAAAGCTATACTTCAGTCTTTCAGTTGTAGGGTTGTTGGTTTTTTTTTGGTTTTGATGTGTCTTTTTCACCTAAGCCTCAGCCCTCACTGGACAGGTGCTACATAATGCATTCTAACAAGAAAATACAGTGTACAAATGCTTCTTGGTAGCATTTAACATAGTTCTAGTAGTCAATGAGAAGCAAGGATTACATGCTAGTTTAAGAGGGATAAATATTACTTCTACTTCACAAATTGGAGAATTCTCCCATTTCCAAACAGAAGCACTTAACTGCAGAGAACTACAAGTGCAAAAATAATTGTTCACAGACATCTTGTGGATGATGTCTTACACTTCAGAACTTCAAGTGATCTCCCAGTAACTAGGAGCTTAGCAGACAAACCAACAGACTGCTCCAAAGTGGTTAGTGGAAATGATTTGTCATGCAACAATGTGTTAGCTGCAGGCATCTCAAAATACCTGGCACTCAGTCAAAAGCACTTTGAACTCCAACTTCTATTATCACTTTTGCAAGCAGAAACTTTAGGGAGTGATAGCTTAGAACAAGAAAAATCTGAGTTTCTATGCACAAATGTCACTTCTAATGAAATGTTTCAGGCATGAGACTGGTTTTGGAGAATTCATTTCTATGAATAATATTCAAGCCTATAGAACAAACGACTATAGCAGAGGCAGTGACATATCCTGGGTAATTCTTACAACAATAAGAAATGCATTGAAGCAATTATATCATCAAAACAAAGTTCTCAGAGTGTTATTTGCCTGTATTTATGAAAGTTGATGAACATGGGGCTAGTCACTTGTCATTTATTCTCAGCATGCCCATTATGAATGTGGATTATGTGAAAGAAAAGACAAAAGCCAATGGGCTGCAAGCAAAGGGAATTTTTCTTTTTTATGGACACTGGCCTGGAGCTGCATGAATACCAAAAATATATCCATTGTTTTTTATTTTGAAATTAATTTCCTTTGGTTCTGTCCTCTTACTGTGGAAATGAATGTGATTGAGATTTACTCACATGCATGTGCAACAAATGTTAGGCTACAGAAAGACTGTCAAGTGTGACCAGACTGGCAAAGTATACACCAGAAACTGTATAACAGTTGCTATATTTTTCTGAGGGTTTCCTTGAAATTTTGCCAAACCTGTGGTTTAGGAGGATTCAAGTGGGAAAATCTTTCGGAAAGAAATATGCACTTTTTGCTTAAAATCTACACTAGTTATCATTTCATATAAATCTTCTAGGAATATTAATGCAGGCAAGTATTTTGTGATCTAGCAAAGGTTAAATTGTAAACACCGTAGTTGGGAAGGGAAGTCAGTATTTTTGACAATAGAAATGGAACTTTTTCTTTTTTTTTTTAAGGATCCCATAATAGATGAAGCCACACAGGCTCTTCCTTTCCTTTCTCTCTTCCCTGCTTTAAAAAAAAACAAATATGAAAAAAA
>NC_079311.1:50318785-50363785 GCF_023638135.1 Falco biarmicus | reverse complement strand
GCCTTAAAAATATTAAGTCCACCTGTGGTCAATAAAAATATTCTCTGCTGGGGAGGGGAGACACTTAGGAGTCAATTGTGCCAACAGTGGCTGTACCTTTACAGCTACCTCAAACTCCCTCTAAAATTTGCCAGCCTCTTCATTTCTGAAGTGGCACTCAGTGCCTCAGTCAAGCTGCATGCTCAGCTCCTGACCTTCCCACTAATGGCTGTTATTTGTGGGAGGCTTAAGGACACCGTCAATAGCAAGCTTCCTCCTCTCCGTTCTGCATCTCTTGCGTGCTCTCACTCGCTGTCTTTATCTTCATCTCCTACCCCCCCCCCGCCCCCATTCTTTTTCCTGTCCTGCAGTCCTCTCCTCTCCTAGAGAATAAAAAAACACCCATGCACACACATGCATGCACACATGCACACACACACACGCGCGTGCTCACACACACACACACACATGCAAAATCAACTGGCATGCAGCAGCAAGCACCTGCAGTAATAGACTCTTTTATTAAAACTGTTATTCTGCAAGACTTGAAATTCCCGGTGGACCGGGCCATGTCAAAGCCGATATAATTAACTAGAGGCTCAGCAACGGATCAATTACCAGACAAGCAAGTGATAGTGAAATCAATGAAAGATCATCAGCCACATTATCAGTGTTGCAACTCATTAGGGTAAAACTGAGAAATGTGCTCAAAGCGAGCCCAAGCAAGGTGGCATTACAAAACAAAGGGCTAATTTGGAGACCCTGCTGTGAACAATCTGTAACAGAATTAGCCTTTTTTTCCCCTAAACTGCAGAGCTCAGTAACGAAATGTGACAGACTGAGAGAAGCAGTTTATTAAGACACCAACTCCAAGTTTATTTAGTTCATAAACTCTCTCCTAGAAAATCAATACAGTCTGTACAGGGTTATTAGGCTGACTAGCTAATACATCCAAATCTGGTCTTCCCAAGCAGAAATCTTGGCCAGAATGCTACAACCTTACATGAAATCTAAGCACATTCAGATCACTGTATCAAAGGAGGACTATCATTTAATTGTCAGATGTGTGACTTCTGCATCACAGCTTCAGAATATTTTAAAGAAAGAAATATATTCCACCCTCCTCCCTGCTAACTAACATGACAGAAAAGAAACAAAATCTAGTCTGCTACTTCCAGTCCAGCTCGGTTCATCCTCAGATTTAGGGTACCTACACAGCATCTTGTTTGGCACAATAATGCCAGCATACAAAACCAGGAAAAAAAACCCCAAAACCTTAACCGAATTTCTAACAGGGATATGAAAAGTAGTAGTCACTAAGGAGATAAAAGTAATCACTGCAGAAAAAATACAACAGAAGTACACCTCCTACAGTAGCAGATTAAGCTTCCTCTACCTGCACAGCAGTATGGAGAGGAAAAAAAAAAAAAAAAGAAAGAAACAAAAGTGACAAGAAATTTGGCAAAAATTGTAATGATCAGAGTCCAGGCTTAGAATCCAGTACTTCCCTTTGTAATCTATTTCCCTATGTTTATGGCTACAATTCCTTTGGAGGCAGAAATATCCTTTGAATTATCTGTGGGAAGCACGGGAACTACTTGTTAGTACACAAGTTTGGCACAAACTGAGTACAACAGTATTTTTCCTCTCCCCTCTGGATAACTCATATGAGAATCAGAAATTGTATAAACAAGGTAAGGGCTCTAACAGCATTTGAAACAAATCCTTTTAAAAGCATTAAAAGAAGATCTCATTTTCAATAGGTTTTTAATCAGGAATATGTGCAGCAAGTATTTCACTGCTCTCCAATGGCATTTGTGCTGAAAGAGAAAAGGATCTGTGAAATTATTTTACATTTTCAGTTCCTGGGAATACCAGGGTGCTGAACAGAAGAGGTGGCTACAGAAACCCACGTTCTACTGGAACTTAAAACAGAGCACAGCTGCAGTTGTCTTCTTGTGTTTCTGAGAATTGTAAATGCCTTGTGAACTGTTAAGAGTTCTTTCTCTTCATTTTAACTAGTACTTATTACTCACTATCAAAGACAATTACATTACATGTGTGGCTTCGTGAATCTTTTAAAAACACAACATTAAAAGTACAGCAACCAATACAGAAATGTACTACCATATGGCAAGAAAGGATAGAAAAGGTGATTACAGAAAACCCAAGTGATGCCAATAAGCAAATCTAGGCAGCAGAATGTGCTATATAATGTAAATGTATCTTTTTTTTCCCTAAATTCTATTATTCTGATCATTTAAGTGTTAATTAGTTCAGTCAAAGGGTTAATGCAAATAGTTCAAAATGACTAAACATTGAAAAAATATTTTCTTCTTTTTGTTCCAATTATTCTGCATTATTAATTAAGCTGTTAAAACATGCAACAGTTACTATCTTTTTAATGTTCAATAATATGTAAACTCTTTAAAGAGATTTTTGTTCCACGTCTCTGCTTTAGATATTAATCAAGAAAATAATTACAGTGGAATTTAGTAAAAAAAATCTACATGCATATAACTATGTACTGTACATGTACGTTCAACGAGGTCCAATTAGTTGGAAAGAATTTGCATTTCAGTTAGTATGAGCTAACAAGACTGTAGGGAGACAATGCGATTCTACTAGCAGGGCAAGAAAGAATGGTGTTTTTCTGTAAGCATTAATTCCCATAACTGATCATTTTAAAATGTTACTGATCTTTACAGTATTTGTTTTTCAAACATCTAGGAGTTCAGTATAAATGTTTATATTAACTGTACATGCAGCAGTGTCCTCAAGACTACTCCTGGGGAAAAAAAAAAAAAAATAAAACAGTGAGCATAGATTTATTCTTTCTGTTGATTTAGTATTTATTTTTTTATTTAGCGGTAACTATCAATTGATTATTCTAAAGGAGCGTTGCTTACATTCAGTGTTTATTCTCAGGATTCATTAAAGGTACTGGGAAAAGGTTCAGAAAATATTTATGTCTTTTTATGCAAATGTTCCCATTTTCAATAGTAATGATACATACACATGACCGTACACAGTTGGTGATCTCATATCTGATCTGTATACATAGTTTTCCTAAATCTTTGTACCCTCGACTGACTTACTAGATAGTACCTGTAATTCCCAGAGTTCATTTTGCTGCAGATGTTAACAGTTTCTGTAATTTGTAATGACAGTAAACTGGCCTTTGCTCTTCCCTTATTCACTATTCATTTCTAGGCTTGGTTAAGTAGGTAGCTGGGTTAAAGATCAGTGGTTTTTCATGTGACGCTTTCTGGTATTCATCTAATAGCTCATCAGGACAAAACTGTGCCTGTTCTGCCAAAATAATGAAAATGGTCCTCCGCATCGCATGACAATCAGCCCTTGCTTGTGTTGAAACAACCAAGCTTAATATAACTGAGTTGTTTTAAAGACGTTTTGTAACTGAGTATTCCATACTGCCTCCAAAAAGTATGCATTTCACCAAGTAAGAGAGAGTTCTTCTATTTGTCATTACAATAATGTGCAAGATGAGACTATAATGATCACGCTTACACTTTATCCATGGATAACAACAAAGTCGTGAATTGGGTCCTGTCAGGAATATAAACTCATACTTGAAAATTACGCAAAGCCATCTTAATGGTCATATTCAGAGAGGTGGTAAGTCTACTGTGGAAATGGCATTCTTTATCATCCCCTTCGCCCTAAGAATCATTTAACAGACTCACTCTGCAACATCTGTTAGACTCTTATGAAATGTTAACAGATGTCTAAAATGAAGAAAAGGGGGAGGGGATTAATAAAGGAAACCTCCTCTGAACAGATAATCCACCCAAATTTCCATATCCTAAAGAAAAAAAATTGGCAGCACTGCATTTTCACTGAAACCTGTCATCCTTACTTTGTAAAACATCTTTGTGTCAGTTTTAATAGGTAACTTCTGACTTACAACCAAAATGTATAGGACTGATTATGTCATCATGCAATGAGACTGAATTCTTTTTAGTCCTCTGTGTTCCAAATGTCCTTCCAGAATCCTTCCATCCTTCTTCTCTATTTTATCAGTAGTATTGCATATGTAGGAATCTGGTTTTCATTTTGATGTCCATGCCTAATTCACACATATTCTGGAAGTGTCCACATCTATATTTTATGTCTAGTTTTTTGTTTTGTTTTGGCTTTTTTTTTTTTTTTTTTTTTTTAGAAGTAATTTTCAGGTCAAAAGTGTTCAGCATTCAGATCTTCAGACAATTGAAGCATGGCAGAACTTTTGAACATCACTAAAGTTTTCACTTATAATTAAATTATTTTCAAATTCTAGCCTACTGTAAGTTGGTTATTTATCCTTTTTTTTAATACAAATATTTCTTTCCCATTACACGTTAGGTGACATGACAGGACCTTTATCCTCAAAGAAAACTTCTGATTATGAGTCTGAAATTGTACGTTCCTGTTACAAAAGCTAGGAAAGTTCCTAGCAAGCTGTCACACTGCAACTGATAGTAATCATGTCTTTGCCAAATTATGTATCAGCACCCTGTAACAGAAAACCCTTACAAAGACTGCTGTGGCACAGCACGAGCAAAAAGGAAGGTGAAATCTGTGACCTACTGCCTGCAGACAAAAACCTCATCAAGTGAGATCATCAGGATTTTAGTCACTCAGTCACTATGTTTTGACCAGTTACAGAGAACAAATAGTCAAATACAGAAAAACAAAGCACACAGGTAATGCAATGACATCCATGCATGCTTTCCTTCAGCATTTAACATGATCACAGGTGCATGTCGGCAGAGATGCCCCATTACAGGTTTAGGGTATGAACATGAACATGGAGGTTATTACACAAGTTAGAAAAAAAGTTCTTGTCAGCTGCAGGTGATGAATATTATATTCTTTTGTTTTCTTGCCTTTGTTGCAGTTTTTTGTTTGTTATTTAAACAAGCCAGTCCTGGGAGTTCAGGTCACCTGAAACTCCTTTTTACAGGGAAAAACTATGTTTCTCAACCTACTTTGTAAGGGAGGTATGTCAACAGAGAAGTACACAAGTGAAGCAGAGAATCAAAGAATCGTGATTACAGTTGATACACATTTGCAAATGACAAAATGCAGGTGTAATGTAGGATGCAGAAGGTTATAAAAACAAGTAATTTGATAAAAACCTTGTAAAAATACATAACCTAATGCCAAGTAATAGCAGTTTGTGATTGTGCCCATTAAATTTCCTAAGTAATTACTTTCTGTTCACAAGGTATTCTACACATCAGCATGGCATTTAACTAGTAATAACCACTACATACATGTGGATAATACATGAAACCAAAAAGCTCGTGCTTTTCTCAGAATTTCACATGCCTAGCAAAACCTTGGTGCAGACCCCATAAGCTGCAGACAGGTAAACAGGGCAGCTCGTTCTGCACATGTATTTCGTATTGGTGTTTCTATCAATATCTTTTTTTGACAAAACTCCATTTATTTATACCAAAGAGTAAAAGATAACCATGTTAAGGCATAAGAATCTGATTCAAAGCACAGTAGATACAACAAGCTCCAACAGACTTTGATTTAAACTGAGCAGCTAATGAAGTGTCTGTATGCCCACCACTGAAATAATAGTGGAATTCAGACATTCTATTTTGATTTACAAGGAATTAAAAGGACAGAGGGCACCTGACATACCATATAACACAGGAAGATGTATAACACAAAAATAAATGTATTTCACTTTTAGAATAGTTATTTCAAAACCAGTTGTATCTGCTGAGACTTAAGTTCAGGATTCAACAGAATTAGTAACAAGCTCACAGCAACTGTTAAAATAACAATGCAACAACCCAATTAATGTAACTCATCCAGAAAGATAATTCAAACACTTTGATCTAAACTCCCCCCACACTGACACGTGTTTACATCCACAGATTATCACTGTACTATTACACAGCGGTACTACTATATTACAACATCTTTCAGCTATTGATTATCTGGGGTTAAGGAAGGTTTGTATTTTTAATATAGTATCAAACTCAGCAAGTTGTGCTGTTCTTTTCTGAAAAACACCCTAGAACTGTGGAAATTGTCTACTGGACACTAGTGCAAGACCTTTGCAAAGCAATTTATCCTCTGGTAGTTAGTTTCATTACTCTCATCTACTTTACTTTAGTAAACTGTCTCCATAACAAGCAAGGTCTTTGGACCCCACAACAGCCTAAAAGGGTTTAAGTATAGGCTAAGCTTATAATCTAATTATTCGATAAATCTATTGTGCCACTTTCTAGTTACAATTACTTGGTGCCTAAAATAGAAGTCTGTCATAATTAAATAACTAAACACCTACAAATCCTGGAGGTTTATAGAACAGCTGAATTTTAGATGGCTGAAAAGACACTTCATGCACAAATGCAAGACTGAATTAAGAGCAGCTATGTTTTCCTAATTACTGACTCGTTCACAGTACACAGAATTGCCTGAACTGGCCAGTGTCTTACTAGCTCTCTGGACAATTAGGAAAGGCTGCATTAGCAAGAACTCGAGCAGTCTCTGTCTCACTTCTCTCTGGAGGACCGGGGAAATGATGAGCTCCATCACCTGGCCAGCAGTAGCAGCAGCCACAAAGTCACCTCAGGGACTTGGACAAAGAGATTCATCTGCAGCCTTGGCAGCGACTAAAGTATGCCTTACTAACAGACAGTCACACGACCACACACTGGCACAAAGTCCTTTCATTAAGAGCTGTTGTCTAAGTGACCTGTCACAGTGTTTCATAAAGCAGCATTAATACTGTGGGCCAAAATGAGATTGATCTTTGAGCTTCGTGGTCTCCTGTTGACAACAGTGCATTATAAAACCAATACTAAATACTTTATAAACAGGTCTCCCTCCAGTGTATTAGAGGAACAGTGCATATTTCATGCCCTATAGTTAGGTAGCCACATATCCATCAGACAATTAAATAATTTATAAGATACTCAGAAGTGCAATAAGACTCAATAAACTTTTAAATACTTACAAGCTACTATTCTGTTTGAAAACATTAAAAAAAAAAAGAAAAAAGATACCAAGATACCTGCTCACCTGCTGAGTACAGAGCACCAGTAATATTCAAATTTAATAACATCTTTTCACCTGAAATATCCTCATTGCATAGAAACAAATCCCACTCTCCACTCAGTTAAAAAAAAGGCCACTTACTAATTTTAAAAATCTTTTATAAATTTCCTAAAATATTACTTTCATTACTCTATATTTCAGTTTCCTCTGCTTGGCATCAGACTCCTTTTTTGTCCTTTTGTACACTCTGGCCAACATGGCTGCAAGGACCTTCTCCTTTGCAATGCCTGCCATCTGGAACCACCCTGCTGCATTTCTCTCCCTCATTCTCCATCTATTTTCAGCCTTCATCTGGAAACAATATGTCTCTGTTCTCATGTCTATGTCTCTTAACTTCTAGTAAAAAGGAAAAAAAAACTTTTTAATTTTATTAACTCTGCACAGTGTTTTGGAGATAAAGTTTGTGTGATAGATACTATACAAAGACAATTCTTTATTAAATCCAAGATTGCAGCGACAGGGCTTACAATAAAAAGCAATCTAAAAATACTTCCTATTCTATTAAATTTAATATACAAGACAATAGTTTGGGTGAATTTTTTTAACAAGTGACTTAAAGATAAAATGAAAAAATATTCTTAATATTAGTAATTCATTCATACTTTCAGGGAAAAAATTATGAGTTGGCCTGCTTTTCCAAAATTGTGAAAAACATGCAGTTCTTAAAGACAAATACATCTGAGAACATTCAGCACATTTGGAAGAAATGTACTTCTCTTTTCTGCCCCATAGAAAACATGTTCTCTGTGTTGCTGCCATAGGAGATGATAAACACTGAATGCACATTTCTATGATACTAGCATACTGGTTATGCCAGCAATATAGGAGATATAAACAGGTTGAGCTCCTATAGTATTAAAGCTTCATGGGGTAAATAAGCATGTTACTTCCTTGGTTCATCTTCAGAACACCAAAATGCTGTTCATGAAGAGTCTGAAATTTTGATGTATGTTACTGTCTGAATCTCTCTTAAAATGAAACTCATAAGCAGAATTTTGCATTATCTAAGCCCTTCTGAGCTGGATGTCTGTAAATTTGTTCTAACTCACTTTAAAAATTGAAATTTCTCTCACTGGGAGTAGTTCCCAAACCACCACAGGCGTGGACCTTTGTATAGTATTGCGGATGCCATGGTTTCACAGACAAGCCACATTAATACAGGATAGCAAGCATCTGGAACCCACAGCTGAGTGTGCTCCAGCCCCAAAGCACCCACAAGTCTATGCCAATTTAAACCCCTATTCCCAACCCACAAATGAACCACACTGGTTTTCTTGAGAAGCCAGACCTGAAATTGAAGCTTTCGGGTTTTCTCCATTCACACAACTGAAGAGAGAATGTGCGTGTTGGGGGGAAAGGGACAAATATGCTTTAAAGGAAAAATCACAATGGACAACCCCTGCCTCGGCTTTCACATATGGCCTCCTTGGGATGAGCTAGCCCACAGGGACCTTAAAAGTGCCATTTAAAGACTAAAATGGATGTTGTTTTTACAGTAATTGCAACAGACTCCCAAGGCTGGCACCAAAGAAGCATCTACAAGTCTATCTGCTATGGGAAGATTTGAGTGCTGGGGTTGAGGTGGGGGCGTGCTGTGTTCAAGGATGGGAGAAAAGGGGAGTGGAAGGTGTTCCAGGTAACAGTGTTGCTTAAGCACTCACAGGTAGGACACTCCTCTGCCCTTTGACCTGCATCTAAAAGGCACAAAAACAGTTTTAACCACCAGTTTGCACGGGGGGTACACCTTCAATAGCGTTAGTAACTTTATTACATGTACAATAGAGAAGAATTAACATGTCCTCCCCCTTACTAAAATACCTTGCATCCTCTGCAGCACCATCCTTAGACCTGTCTGAAGCCAGGTAAGGAAAGCAGATACTTCCAAGCTACTTCAGCCTGAATTTTTTAAGATCTCCCACTCTGTACTAATGGGTTCTAAACCAGAAAGCTATGCCTGTTATTCCTTTTTATCCCTAGGATGTGAATGTTTCAGCGTTTTACTTGTACTGTATAACAAACAGAAGCTTCACTTACTAGACATAAACATTTTACCACCTGAGATTAAGTTACTTTTCTTACTACTTTTAATCTGAAAACCGGGCTTGTAAATTCCTGTGGGGTACACAAATGTCCCTTCAAAAACCTGCCAATATTGCAAGAGAGCTTCTTCTTTTTTATGCCAAATACATCTTGGAAACATAGGTAAGGTTCAACCACAGCAAGGAGTGGCAGTCCCTAAAAAAGATGGTTAATTGGAAAGGACACATCAACAGGTTTCTTCCAGTGTTGGCTGTTGGGAGGTGCAGAAGGCTCTCTGTCAAACAGATTTCATCCTCATTCATGCATATGCTCTGAAGGAGGAAGAAGACGCAGGGTAGGGAAATGTGAAGTATGGCTGAACATCGATGATCCCCACTGAGCTCCCTCAGGATGCCATCAGTTAGACCCCTTCTCCTTCCCTTTCGCAACATCGGTCTCATTGTTTCTGTTTCCATTGAGATTAGCAAAACAGAGCAGCAAAACCAGTAACCCACTAAAAGTATCAGTTTAGGTTGATTCAGCTGGTTGTATATGCTTAAAGACAGAACTACAGAGAGCCATTGCAGCACAGCGTAATTCCAGTACGGTCAACTATCAATTCTCCTTCATTCAATGCACTTCCAAGATACCTGTGAATATGTTAGAAGTCAATCATGAGATAAAACTAGTTCCACTTCAGCAAAAGGGTTTGTTGGGTTTTTTTAGGTGGGAAATAATCTGGGAGAATGTCAGTGGTCTATGCCCCTGTTGTCCAAAGCTTCTACACAAAAGGCTTTAAGATTTTGTTTGCTGATGAGCTATCAAGTAAGCATTTCTTAGAAGGTGACACACAGCTCAACAAGTTCAAAGTAGCACAAAAGTGTTCCACTCAGATGTAAAAACAGCAAGCAAAAACAAAACCTGGTGAGTACCTATAAAGATTTTTAACCTCCTGAAAATGTAATACTCTCCCATAACTTTGAAGGTGTCTTAGAAGCAAAAAAATTAGCACTTTAAGTAAAACTGTCAGAAAGGGAGTTATGTCCTGGTTTGCCTAAAAGATGAAATCTATCTTAGGGGCACATTTGGATGGAGAGAGAAATTCTGACTTAAAAATAAAATTTAAAAAAAGCCTTTTTTTTGCTTTTGCTAGAAGAAAGATCCTCTAGGATTGAGCCTTCCAATGAAGAAAAATCTCAGCAAGTTTTAAATCTAAGAGATTAAAAGAGCAAAGCAATGTAGAAATTTTAACAATGAAAACTTTTCCTATGATTCTTACTCCTTCCTCACATCCAAGATTAATACAGAAAGAATTGAGAAAAAATACAAACCTGCCAAGCCAAGAAAATCAGGGCACAAGCAGGTGTATTTGCTTTGCGGGTCACTTTTCAAAAGGAATACAGGATAGGCATCAAAGTAAACACATGGAAGACTATATAGTGTCATACACTTGACTTAACAGAAGAGCTAACTGTACCAAGGTAATTGAGGTGAAAAGAACACCTAGAAAGCATCAAGGAAAACATCAGACGTTTCCTGTCAAATAATGCAGAGTTCTTAAGAAAAAATTAATCTTTTTAAAAGTTGTTTAAGAAATGAACCTTGAACTCTCAGCTTCTACATTGTTGTGAATGCTCCTGCAATCACACTATAAAAGCCATCCCATCCCTATACAGGAAATGGGAATAAATTTCTGCACTTTTCTCAATGCATGACTTACCATTATGCTTTACACTGGAATTTTTGTAGGTGAATGTACTTACATTTATTTTTTGTTCATGAGTTTTCCTAATGCATTCATGATTTCAGAGAGAGTAATTAAAATCCCTAGTTACTCATTTAGAAATGTGATGCTTCCCATCCTTTCTCTCTTTTGGATCCTGTCATGACAATTTTACTTATTGTTATGAAGAGATCACATTCGCAAAAATGAAAAAAACCCCAACCTTTCAGTATCCTAACATGTTGTGCTTTTGAAGTTTATTCCTGATTTTTGATAAACAAGAAATTACCATTGCTTATCTGGCAAGTTGGGATCCCATACTTGTGTACACATGCACAGCATCTGATTTTCACAAGGTATGAAGCAACAGATGCTTTCTTTTTGAGATCAGAACCAAACCCACAAAATAAATCTAAGATATTTTGGATTTTAATTTATAGAAAATTTATCTCAGGATTATTTATGCAGGCACTGAGAGATCACTTCATTGCTGTTAGCTGCATCCTATTTGTATTAAAACAAAGTCTAAGAGACTTAAAACCAAGCTCGGCCCATCTCCCTCCTCCAGCTGTGCTGGGTGCTGTACAAACAAAAGGAAGAGAGAGTTCCTGTCTAGAAAGGTTTATAGCCTGAATAATCAAGAGAGACAACAGATAGAAGGAAGAAAGTATCTCATTTTGATTTTTAATGTTGGGAAACTGATACATAGAGCTGGAATTTTAAAGCGTACTTCACACCCACAGCTCATGCCAGATTTTCCAAGAGCCAAGAATAGCAAGTATCAGACTACAAATTTAAAAGAGAGTTACTGGCATGATGCTTCACCAGAGCTTTAAAATGAACTAAATGTAGGGTTTGTAGTTAAGCTGCAAATGAAACAATACTATTGAAAAAATATTGTGAAATTTTTACACAATATTGTAAACATACTGTTGGTTTCTCCCTGCCTCCCTCCCTCCCCACCAAACACACACACATTTTTCTATCACCTCAGATACTAATTTCACTCAGTGTCTCTTATGACTCGCTAAATTCAAGACATGCACTTTCTATCACAACACAGAGACAGCAATTAGAAGCACACTGAAACTGCTGTCAGGTTGTCTTCCTAATCCTTAACGTGACTTGATCACTGCAGGTCAAGTGCATGATTTGATACTGATGCCTTGGAGGACAAAGTCAATGGCTCTACAGTTTTGTTGCTGGTTTTTTCACACAGGAGCATCGAGATTCACTAACCCTGTGAAACATCTAAGACTAGGAAATAATAAAAAAAAAAAACAAAAACAGGTGGAGGAAAAGCTTATATATAATACCAGGAACTGAAAGTAACAGTACATTCATATAGCTGCCCACTTCTAAAAACAATTTTAGAGTACATTTCATTAGAATCTGAAATGCATGTTTCTAGTGAATTTCAATATACATTTGATTTACAAATTCCAGTAAAAATGTGCCACAGCTGGCAGAATAAATTACTATAATAAATCATTATTAAACAACTCTAAATCTTTAGAATGGCATAATGTCTAATAAAAAAATATGCCTGCAAAAGTAAGTATTTGTGGAGAAACATTCTTCATATAGTGAAAAACAAATTACAAAACTTACCATCCTGGTAGTACAGGATAATTCAATGAGTAAATGCTGGAATAAAATTCACATAAATAGTGCTTAATCTACTGCGATTTCATGTTAACAACTGCATCTGAACAAATTGCATGGTAAAGGGTGATGGTTAAAGTACTATATTTCAGGGCTTTTTTATGTTAAACATTCACATTTCTGGTAGAAGACTCTGGCTCTTGCAATGCATCATCAGAGCAGAACATTTACTTTCCAAATACCATGCAAACACTGCTAACTGTACCTCTACCTCTGGATTTTAGAAACATTTTCTATGGTTCAGGACTTTTTTTAAAAAAAGAAAACACCAAACAAAAAACCCACCAAAAAAACCCCCCACCAAAACACAGTACCAAAAAGCCCCAAATCCTTCCCTTTTAACCTGTGTTCCCTCTGATGTGCAGCAGATGGACATTTACAGTAATCCATTACTGCAGAAATCAACTGAAGAGCTATTTGCTTGTTCCAAAACTTCCCATGCCTTATTTAGCTCTTACAAGACTTCATTTGTCAAAGTGCAGACACAGTGCTGATGTCGCATCCAGTGGCGCATTTCCACAGTCAAGATGAGCTGCAGCACCGCGACAGGCCCAGAAGTACCTTGCTGCTGAGTGTGATTGCTTCCACGGCCTCTTGGGATGGGTAAATTATTAACTGACACTTTCACAACTGAAGAACTGTCTAAGATAAACCCATTAAAACTGTTAGCCTACAGAACACTTCACACCCCTGGTTTGTTAAATCTTTGTCAAAGTCATCATTTGGCCAAGCTCTTCAAATATGTATGTATCTATATAAAAACTATTCATAAAACTTTCAGTTATGAAAGTTTCCTCTACCTTTCCTTGTCTTATTTTCTTTGGCTGAATAAAGTGAATCTTGCGGTTAAAGGAAGGCTGCTAAAGGACTGAACTATGAAACAGGAATGACAAAAGCTTATCAAAGACAGAAATATACTAAGCACTGTGATTCACCTGATTAACTGAACTTACAAAATTCACTACAATGACACAGTAAGTAGGTAATGCAGGAAGACTGTACCACAGCCAACAAGTCAGTACAAACTGGAAACAGCAACACAATGTCAGGTGGTGATGGTTGCTGGAAAATTTACCAGCTCAGACATAAAAATCTATCAACTCAAAAAAAGAAAGATAAAAATATTCTCCATGCATATTTTAAATAGTTTCTCAGGTGAGGTAACAAGCAGATTTTTTCAAAGCCAAAAAAAAGTCTGTTGATACTCCACACACTTTTCTCTTATCTTTCTGAATGCTAAAGAGAATTATGATATTAAGAGCTGAAATCAGCTGACTCTTACAAAAAGACAGACTATTACAGTTACTTCACTGTTACTTGTAGTCTAGCCCAGATTTTACTTCAATCCAAGGAAGTAGACAAAGAAGTAACATTTTGTGTGCTGATGTATAATATTACTAACATAAAATTTACCTACCCTCAATACATACTGTACACCTAAATACCCTATTGCCCTACTTCGTGGGGGGAAAAAAAAGAATTGATGAATCATATAGGAAGCAAAACTGTTTAACTAGCAAATTTCTGCTTCATTCACAGACAAAGTTGCCATGGGCACTCCCTCTTACACGAGCACGAAAGAAAAGCCACACTATAACTCCAAATCCAACCACACTTGCCATAACATGATCGTGAAACTGCACGCAATTAAAATCGTTTGTAGAAAGTAAGAACACGCCTGAACATTATGGGTATGCTTGGAAGCAACAGAAAAATTTTTCAGTGAGGTACCTTTTCTAGTGGATTAAGAAACCAAGAAATAAACAGTGCCACACAATCCAGACCAATTTAATAGCATATCACACAACCTCTTCACAGATAGAAATATATAGTCTCTCTAAAAGGGGTTCATTTTTGGGGAGCCTGATTTAATGCTCATAGGTACTGATTTGCTGTTCCAGTTGACTTCTGCCACAGCTGTGAATGGTTAGAGTAATCAGAGCCTGACAGATCCTAAATCAGGAAACCAAATTTACAAGTCACTTTTGAGGATGTGACTTTAAACTGTGTATAAAGTGGGAATTATGCTTCAGCTACCTAATAGGGATACAGCAAAGATTTACATTAAAAAATGACTTACATGCAAATTACTTGTGCAAGTGACAAATATTATTTTAAGAATATTGAGAATGAGTGTTTTACCCTACAGGAAGCACAGCTGGTTTATCACACCAAATTAACAGAAATTTTCAACGGCATTACTCCAGCATCTGCCTAACTAACGCGCGTGTGTGTCTCTGTGTGTGTATATACATATCTAAGTGTGTGTGTACACATGTATCCACATAGCATCACTGGCTGTTACACACACACATACACACAGAGGCACACACACAGAGTCCCTCCTGTTAAAATCTCTCTTTTCCAGCCAAAAGGGAGTGCCTTTTTTTATTAGCTGGAATTCACCCTGAAGCTCAGAAGGAATTTTGAGGGGGCAGGACAACAGTTTGTACTCTCCGTTTTATCCACACTGTTCTGTATTCTTTCTGATAATTTGAGATAGGTAACTAAATTGCAGGCTTACAGGTATTCCGATGAGCATAAAAACCACAGAAGTGCAGTCTAAGTATGACATTGTACCCACAGATACATTCCTAATGCCCATACACATACAAATAGTGCAATACATGCCTCATTTTAGCATAAAAGAATCTGATCCTGATCTCCTCCGTGCACCTCATGCCCTAACAAAAGCATTCATCTGCTTCTCTATCTGCTTTTCTGCTTTCTAGTTTGTACTCAGCTGCATAATTCAGTCCCAAGACTATTCCATTCAAAACTTTTTAACTGTGCTGCCTGTGTGGGTCCCTACTGCCATAAAATGTTCATGACACCCACTCCTACGTCACTATCCTCTAAAAGTTTCTCTGTCTGCAGTAGCAGCACTCAAGAGATGCTGTTCTACTAACCCATGGACCAAAACATACAATGCATTTTACACGTGAATTCCTAATTGCTGACTTTCACAAACTGTGAGTGTCACATCAAGATTTATTACATTACTTATATTGCCACATGAAACATAAAGGAGCAAATACTAACCAATGTCTTCAAACCTTCTGCAACAAAGTATTCTCCTCCATTCAGAATTCCGCTGGTGCACCCCTTTGCCCAGTACATACCACACACGTGACCACACATTATAACAAAGTGGCAGCATAATGACTCAACTGCGTGTCCACGAAAGCACGAACATCACAATTAGTCTTTTGGGGGAAACTCCCAAATGTCAGTACTTCAGGGTGACAAGCCTCAGCAGGAAAGACCCTGAAAAAGTTACTTCCTCAGAAAAGTGATGGTCCAGTTATAAGAAAGGACTGTGTGCACTGCTGTAAAGTCTACTCCAACTTTGAAATGTTCTGGGTTTAACTCCTAAGGGTTTATTTCTACGTGCAATGAAGTAGCACAACTGGCATCATAAGGGCCCAGGACATAAGGAGATAAAAGCCACTTTTAAAAGAGAGAAAAAGAGAAATAGTCAGAAAAGGCTGTGTCCCTTATCAGACCAGCTGGCATGGAAGAAGTGGCCAGAATTTATGCACACAAAGCATTCTGGCTTCTCAAGGGGTCCAAATGGACTGTCCTAACATGGCAAGCATCAGAGGCTTACAAAGGTAAGCCAGAGCCCAAGTTTGCAGGAAAAAGCTATGCAAGCAAAGTGGAAGTCACTAACATATGAGAACACATTTACTTGAATGAAAATACACATCTAGCTGCAGAAGACAAGATGGAATCTTTATTTCCATCTTCATGCATACAAACTGTATAATTACTGACAGTTGCCTGGATGTCAGAAAGCCGGATTCCAGAGAAGGTTGCTCTGAACATGCAGGATTGCAAATACACCATTGAACAAAGCACCTGGAAGAACAATCATGGTAACTTACAAATATGAAACAGAAGCATGGGAGGCAAAGCTGGTTTACTATAAGTAAAATTAACATGTTGAGAAAAAATGCTATGTACTATCACAGCAACCACAGAGCTGGGTGCACAAGAAATGGAGAAGTAACTTCCTGCTAGATTTGTATTTGTTGTATACACCATACCTTAAACTCTTCTACTATGAAAATGCAAAAGTCTCCTTTGGAAGACCTGTGGCAAAGAATGACAAGAAAAAGCAACAAAAGCCTAATATGGAACGATTTTTTTAGTATTTGTTTGAGTTACAGAGTATGTGATTGGCATTAAAATATGGCTCAGTGTTGCTCCCTAATAAAAGTTAAAACTCACTCTTTTCCCACCCACACAAAGTAATTTTGTTTAGAGACCTTCATTTCTTTTGGCCTTAGCCCATATGAGGGGTGTGTGATGCAGTCGGTGCCAGTAATTGCTTCCATACAATACAAATGTTTGAAAACATTTTGCATACTTGTTATGATTATGTATGACATTTATATTGTATTAAAAACTCCAATGGGCTTGCAGATTTTATTTTTGCCTATAGAAAACAAAGACACAGCACAGAATGTTCCTCTAATATATCTAAGAGAACTAAGTCAATTTTATTTTCACTTAATACCCTATGAACTCTTAGCCTCTCAACATTTGTTTTTTCCATTGAAAACAAAAGTACACGCATTGATGGTAAAGCTATGGGAGTTATGTACACAAGTTTGCAAATACATTCACAGAGCACATGAAACTAGACTGTTACACAAATAGCTGTGCTTTTGCAATTATTATACATATGTTAACTGCTGGCAGAAATAATGATCCCTATTCTGAAAAAAAATCTGCAAAATCCTTATCCCCACAGATATGCAGAGCTATTTCAATCCTTTAATTTTACAGGTGCAAGACTATTCAGACATAGTTTTCTAGAATTAAGGCTTTTGTGAGGGAATTTTAACACATTAGAAAATTTTCTTCTATAGGTGTAATGCTATACATGTCTCAAACCACTAATCAAATCCTCCACATATCTAATTATATATTACTTTACTTAAAACATACTTCTGGGTTTTTTTATAACAGGGAGTTTTAATCTATGACCTTAGCAAAAACCTATATACTGAGTAGTCTATTGTCTAAATAATGAAGTCTCAGATTTCCTTCAATTGAAATAACAGGAAATCAAATTAAGTACATACATCATACAGCAGGTTTTTCATGAGATTTCAAAACTTTTTTTGTAGTCCAGATTTAATTAACTAAGTTGGCAATGCTCCATTTACCTACAGATTCAGCTTCTTCACCCTGCACCCTCTACCACATGGTTGCCATTCCCTCCTCCTTTCCTGTCTGCCTCAGAGATGCCATCATGGCTGCCTCAAAGGCCAGTTGCAGGGGATACACTGAAAAAAACTCCCTGTCTAAAGTGACACTGATCTGGCATCACACATAAAGCACAGCCACCTGGACTATAGTTAAGTTATCAGTTTTCTAGCAGGGCTATCCCCAAGTGGTTGACAGTCACAACAAAACCAGCCCACCTTCTTGTTCAAGATACTCAACAATATCAAATACATGAAGACGATGTTTGTCAAGCCTGCAATATCTAAGTGCTTACCAAGAGAGAGATGATGAAGAGTAGCCATGGAAAACCCTTATGAACCTTTCATGTTGTTCCAACACACTAAGAAAAGCGATTTTTCCACTACTTTTCCAGGTGAGACTACGAAAAGAGATGCCAGAAAGGTCATGGAAGTAATTTTTTCCTACAGCTGTGGGACAATCACAGATACAGATCTATAGCAACAAAGGAGTCAGTTTTAAGGAAAGAATCTCAGATTCTCCATTCCCTGATCTTCCCTCTCTCCCCATCCCGTTCCACTCTTCTCTCACTGTTTCCTACTCACTCTTTTTAAGTGAGGAAGTCTCAAATCCTGACCCCTAAGCACAAAGTCCTGACTGCTCTGCTCTGGTTTATCAGTGCTAGTACTTAGGCATAACCTGCTGCTTGCTCTCATGAAAACAGCTGACATGGGTCCTTGCAAATCACCACTCCGTTACCATCCCCGTGACCTCTGCTCCCCCAGCCTCTTCCAAATAATTATTATTTCTGCCAGCCATAAGTACCAACTTAACCCCAAATCGGTCACAGCCACACGTTTTGTCCCTCTTTCAGCTTCCAGAACTTTTTCAACCACTGCTGAAACACTGATCAGAACATCTGCTTTTGCTATGAAACATCGTCTCTGTTCAGATTCTTCAGTTTCTTAAATTTGGACTAACACACAAGAGGCAACTCTGAATTTCTAGAGGTCCACTCACTCCTACTCCAATTCTGTAAACATTCATGCTCTGCTCCACCACTTGCAGATTTATTACAGCTATGTCATACACTCTTCTATCACTATGAGGCTTCATTTCAACTATTACAAAAAATTACTTTGGCCTTAAAAACCACCTCTCTGTGAAGGCTAAGGACTTTCTCATATACATGTAAAGTAGAGTTATTAAAACACATTCCAAAATTAAATTACCATAAAGAAATTCCACTTACGTTAAACTGAATAAAAACTGTCACATTGCTTACATTTCAAAGGACTGTCACTTTTTATAGCAAGGCTTTGGTGAGCTTATAGCTGGGCCATTCCACTCAATGGGATTCAAGCATGCTAATTCTCTGGGAACACACGTATTATCGCCTAACAGATGGTTGTGAAATGTGGCTTTCCAAAGGAATTATCACTTCCCTTTCTTCTTTGCTCTAGACAGAGTCAGAAGAAAAAAAAAAATATTGTGGATTCCCAGTGGAGGAGATGAGTCCTTGACTCCCACTCTTAACAGCAGCTGCTCCCAGTAAGGAGTCTAAAGAACATATTTATCCTACTAACATTCACTTTTTACCAGAAGTAAGTATATGTATTTCAAAAGAAATTCACACCCTTAACAGTTTCAAATACCACCTTTAAGTGTTTCAGATTCTGATTGGCGTGAGCCATCTCCTGGGTTGCAGAGAAGGAAAGTGTTTTTTATACAGGTGCTAGCTTATTGTGCGTAAGCTTCAAGCTAGTAGCAAACCTCTATTTGAAACATATTCCTACTGAACACCGTGTGTCAGCAGATGATGGAGCAGAACAGAGCACTCCTGACAAGGACTGAAAGTGAACGTATGAACACCACCACCTGTTAGCACCTGATCCACGTGTCCAGTACTAAACCTAAGTGACTACTACGGCTCCCAAAGGCAAGTGATGGTTTTGGTGGTTTTCTTCACATTGAATTGGTAAAGCTGATGTTAATTACAGCTGAAGTTCTAAGGTTCCAATCACACACACACACACATATCTATATATCTATATATCTACAAAAATGATTGTTTCTACCGTCTAGTAAGTAATTTCCTTATACGACCAGTAACAGTGTTTAAACCATCATTAGTTGTCTACAGAACTTCAAAGACTTTTATCTCAGGGGAAAAAAACTAAGAAACTAAGCACAAGCTAATGGAAAACACAGAAGAGATATTCATAGTTGAAGGGGCCCAGATTTTCAGTTTAACATATTTAATGACTGCTGAGCAACAAAATCTCAGCAAACCAAAATGAGAATACACCCTGAAGAATCCTAATTCCTTGGCTCAATAGGGGATGTTTTTAACTAATTCCTTACTGTGTCCTATTACAGTTAGGTATTAGAAAGAGAGGTAAACAATTTTACATTTCACCCTCTGTGGCAAATTTCTTGGCTTTAATGTTTTCTATCATAACTTTAATGTTCTTTTAATGTAGAGTTTTTTCTTGAGCAATATATCATATTTAACTCTGTAACAATCAATCAATATTCCTTTTAATTGAGGTTAATTTCTTTCAACTTTTCATAAACTTCCCCTTGCAGCACTGAGGGTTCTTGCACCTGCTGAAAAGCTTAAGTTTATTTCACAAGCCAGAGGTGTCTTCTTCTCTCACTCATAGACAGGACCATCCCCAGGTTTCATAAGACACTGTAAAAACATGGTCTAAATTAGCTTGCAGCTTTCAAGGCATGTCTGACACCACAGCAAACAGGAGAAGGGAGAACAAGGGAAGAGCATGGTGAAAAAAGACATAGCATAAGATCCCTTACATTTATGTTATAACTGTATTTAATATTACCACGTTGGGGTAGAACCTCTAAAGGACAGACGAAGTAAAAGTACAACTGTGTCTTTTCATATATGCACACTCACAAACATAAACATATTACAAAAATTGTAGCTGATTTCCCCAAAACAGGGGGAAATTGAGATAAGGATGCCCCTCTTGCTCAGCACTTTCCAGTACAATTTAACAGATCGCCTGGTGTTATAGCAGTACCAGTCGACACTGTCAAATAAAGAATAGCTACTTAGTTGGTTGCTCCAATGGCCAGTCACTAACCCCCACTAACACTCTCTGCACACACATTTTCAGAACATCTTGACTACTAGTAGCAATATTAAGGATTGGAAGGAAACCAAAGTGCTGGGAATAGAAAATGTGAAAAGATGTGGAAAAATGCCAATACAAAGAATTCTTCAATAGTTCATTAGATGTTTGCTCCCAGCCTAGAGAGCTAAACCCCTGGATTCTCTAAAGCAGGCTTCAAGGCAGCATATGAAAAACAGACGTTCATACTGATGTTCTTCTGATGTTTGTTGTAATACAGTAGTGCCTAAATCAAGCATTCTAAATCAAAGATGTGAGCAGTACAGTGTTAGTCACTGCATGAACACTAAGTGTTTGCAACACCCTCACAACTTAGGACCAGATGGAAGACAACAGGGATAGAGGGGAAGGGAAGTGCAGGGAGGGCAAAGGGTAAGTGGAAGACAGGAACTGGAAAGTAACAATTAGGGGAAGATAATCTTTAACTAGATGATCTTGAAGGTTCCTTCCAACCCAAGCCAAGAGAAGGCAGCACAGAGAAAAAGAAGGGTAACAGTAACTTGCAGAATACCCCAGTCAGTACTGTGTCCCATCCTGTTTAACACTTTCATTAATCATCTGGATGATGGGAGAGTACCCTCAGCAAGTTTGCAGATGACACAAAACTGGAAGGAGCAGCTGATACGCCAGAGGATTATCCTTCCATCCAGCACAAACTGAAGAGGCTGGAGACATGGGCTGACAGGAGCCCCATGAACCCACAAGGGAAGTACTAAGTCCTGTACTTGTGGGAGGAACAACCACATGCAAGTGTAGCTGGGGAAGAACAAGCTGGGACACAGCTTTGCAGAAAACGATCCATGGGGTCCTGGTGGACAACAGCTTGACCCTCAGCCAGCAACATGCCCTTGTGGCAAAGAAGAGTAACGGTATCCTGGGCTGCATTAGATAAAACATTGCCAGCAAGACAAGGGAGGTGATCCTTCCCCTCTGCTCAGCACTGCTGAGGCCACACCTGCAGTCCTGTGGCCCTGTCTAGGCTCCCCAGTATGATAAAGAAATGGACACACTGGAGCAAGAAAGGCTGAAAGAACTGGGACTGTTCAGCCTGGAGCAGAGAAGGCTCAGGAGGTTCTCAATCGATGTGTATCTGATGGGAAGGTGTAAAGAAGACTCTTTTCATTGGCACCTTGTGACAGTAGAAGAGGCAATGGGCACAAACTGAAACACAGGAGGTCTCTCTGAACATCACATTTTCACTGTAAAGGTGACCTAGCACTGACACAGGTCCCCCATGGAGATTGTGGAGTGCCCACCCTTGGAGAAATTCAAAATCCATCTGGACATGGTCCTGGGCAACCGTCTCTAGGTGACCCTGCCTGGGCACAGGGGGTTGGACCAGATGACCACCAAAGGTTTCTTCCAACTTCAGTCTGTAACTTTGTAATTCTGCAAAGAGGAGAGGAGGAAAAGAGAGGAGGAGGAGAGAGAAGAATGAGCAGAGGGAAGGGTGAAAGAGGAGGCAGGAATGGAGGAAAGGGAAGGAAGAAAGGAAAGAGGCCAGGAAAGGAGGGATGACAAAGAATGAGGGAGTAATGTAATGAAAGCGAAGCTACCTGCAAAATCATCCCTAGTTATTACTTGCCAGCTTCTCTGTCATTATCAGTTGTCAATACCACTTAGTAAGCACAGCAGAGGTGAATTTTATACAAGAATTAAAAGCCTGCACAGCTGCCTTTCCTGGATATTGAAAAAAACAGTCTAAAATGACAGCCATAAACAAATTAAAACATCATGGTTGCCACCTCAGGTGCAAACAGCCCTCTGCATTCCAGTGACTTGTCTGAAAGAAACAACTGCGTGATAGAAGGCTGGCACTAGTTAACTCTTCAAAAGACTGCCAGAACGCTGCAAAGGAGCACACTTTAAGTGATCCGCCAGGCTGCCAGCCCTCCCTGAGAGGTGCCAGGCCAGGCAAGGTGCCAGAGCAGACCAGCATAGGTGACATTGTAGTGGGTGTCTATTATAGGCTGCCTGACCGGGAAGAGCAAGTGCATGAATACTTCTATACAAGAAGCTGGAAGGAGTCTCACATTCACAAGCCCTGGTCCTCATGCAAGATCCATCTCCCACGTAACTGCTGGAGGAACAAAACAGCAGCACATAAGCAATTCAGAAGGTTCCTGGAGAGCACTGACGACAACTTCCTGACCCAGCTGATAGAGAAGCCAATGTGGAATGGTGCTCTGCTGGACAAACAAGGAGAGGCTTGCCAGGGATTTGAAGATTGAAGGCAGCCTTGGCTACAGTGACCATGAGATGGTGGAGTTCAAGATGCTCATTCTAGGTGACCCTGTCTGAGGGAAGGGGATTGGGTAAGAGGACTTCCACAGGTCCCTGCCAACCTCAGCTATTCTGTGACTTTATGATTTCAGTTCAGTCATAGCCTGCTGCCTCTGAACACCCACACAGGTTGCTAAAGAAACCTTTTTCTGTGTACATCTGGTAAGCCCACTACATGAATGACTTGTAGATTTGAATAACATAGTTTTGGAGCAAGAAACACATTTTGTTAAAAAAAATAATACTTCAGCTGACTGTAGCTCAGAATACAGCACTTGTCAGTTTACTAGCACCAGCTGTTGATGGTTCCTCAGCACAGTGCCCTCCTCACACTTTCTCAAAGGAATATTGAACTAAATTTAATGTTAAGGCTCAGGCACTCTGAGCACCTGCTTCAGGGCACCCACTGCTATAGACAGTCATTCTGGAGGGAAAAGTGTGTGCATCCTCAACAGAGAAGCCTTGATAGCTGGCTCACAAACGTGGAACTAAAAGAAACCAGGCTTGGCTGACCCTCACTATGCTAGCTACAACATGCAAGGCTGGCTTCTTAGAGACCTTCTTAGAGACGGCCTTCTTCAAATCAAAGAAAACCATACAGTTCTGTTAGGGAAAAAGAAAAATAAAAGAAAAAGAAAAATGAGCGCCTGTGCCCTTCCAACTAGGAGATACAGCACTACAAATGTGTTCATATACAAACAGTAATTTCAATGGCATTCAGTTTCCATTGCAATGATGTAAGAATATAGATGGCTAGAGAGGGGAGTCATGGGAATGACTTGGTAACAGATGATGGCCAACACATGGTGAAACATAAGTCAGTGGTACCACTAATACTGCTGGGGAAGAAGCTCTGGAGGCATGAGAGGACTACTTCCACTTTCATCTGTCACAGTCATTCCTCAAGAGATACCAATGTTCTGGCCCAGGACATCTGAGAGGATACAAAATGTGTCCCATAGTTGGTGCATCTTTTTTCTTTCCTGTAGCACTACACAATGAAGAAAGCCCAAAGGAACTCAAACAACCTTATACTGTGTACAGAATCGTAACTTAGATGGTAGACAATATCACCCAGTCAAGAAGGAGCTAACAGGCAGAGCAGCCACCTTTTTTGCTGTGAATTAGTGGAGTCTGAGGCTCTGGTCTTTGGAACGACTAACAGTGTAGTTTCTACTACTCCCTATGCATGAGAATCACTGAAGAATATTAAATTAGTCAAACTAACAAGAAAGACAAAGCTACTTATACATAAGTAGACAGGGAAAAGAGGGAAGAAAAATAGAGGGAAGAGTAAGAGGCTCATTGTCACTAACAGCACCGCTATAGCAAGCCATTTTTAGGCCCTTCACAAACTAAATGAAAACTAGTTCAAGTGTTACTATTTGTGCAAATGCAGCTGAATTTCTACATCTGTTAACTCCATGTAAAAAACCTCACAACCTAACATGTAACAGTACTTCAGGAAAAAAAATAATCCATAAAGTATTCAGCAAACTAGGTTTGCTTTTTGTTATTTAATGGATTTTTTTTATGTGCATAAGGCAGTCACAAGCCAAGTCTGGCTGGCCCAAGCTGTGCTTCATGAACAGTCAAAAAAAGTAACGAATTCTTGAAGCCCCCAAAATACATACCCAGTCAACCCTGTTTTTCAATACAGATTAACAAAAGTACTTACAATGTTCTTACCTTGAGATAAAACAAATAATTATTTGCAACCACAAATGGACCATTTCTCAATTTCTGCCAAAAAGTAATTTTAAATTTCTTTTATAATCAGTACAGTTTAGCTACTTGTAAATGAATGCGTATGCCAGGGGGGGACACCACCAAACTTAAAAGCAATATGAAATCCCTCCAAAAAAATAATAATCACACCACTAAAAAGCAAACAATCAGGACAGTAAAGCTTAGGGGAACAGGAATGTTTTCTGCAGCATTAAATAAAAAGTTAAAACTGCATATCTGTGCTAGGCAAGAAAAAAATGAAAAGAACCTCTGAAGCATTATCCATCAAGCATAAGTGAATAATGAAATAACGAATATGTCTATACCCTTGGTCTTTAATCTTACAGCAAATTATAGTATTCAAATATAGTATTTTACGCATGCAGTCTGATAACACTTTCTATCTTTCTTGGAGATTTTGTGAACGACATGATATGAAACACAATGTATTTAATGAAAGGTTTCTAAGCTGATTTCCCTACAGGTTATTTTCTTTCTTTTCTCTGGAACCCATACGAAGGATATACAGCAGGGACCAGGGGCATATATAAAAATAAACTACCAAGCAGCATCAGAGCCGATACCCCATTCCTACAGGGGCAAGTGAATTATTAGATCTGTGTCATGAATTTTTTTTTTTTTAATATGCCATTGTTCCCACTTGAGCACATTAAATTTTCCATATCCACTTTTAAACCAATATTACCTTTTTTCCCCCCATGGTCATAATGTTCAAAGTATACATTAAGCCAATCCAACAGCTTAAGTCACACACCAGTTATATGTAAAGTAGGATAAACTATAACCTTTTGATTTTCCTCTCTATGAACTTATACTTCAATGCCTAAAGAAAAAGAGAAAAGAAGCAAAACAAACCAAGGTGCCTCACAGGAAAAAAAAATAATTACTAATACTCATTTTATATTTGGTCATGAACAACATTTTATCTGACTTTGTATATTCATGAAGGTATATTACAACTGTGTGTATACATATATGTGTGTGTGTGTGTGTGTTATAACCATTTTAACATATACAAGCCTTTCAAATCAAAGGTGAAAGCATTTTTGGGTTTGAAGATGTGATTGCCAATTATTTTTGCACTAGTGCACATAAACAGGAAGGACAGATTCTTAGGTATGAGTTATATATTCCTGTACAAAATAATTGTATATTCTATGAAGACTGATTCTTTTTCTACAGAAATATACAACAACACAAGGGAAATCTTGTACCAGCAGCATAACTGAAGTGGCAAGACACAATATTAGAAAAACAGAGCTACTTTCATTACTGTGATGCTGTGTGTCAGAATGTCTCTCCTTAATGAACCTGTTTGCAATAAGACTCTGGGTGCAAAGAGGCTATTTAGAGAGCCTATTGTGTCTATAGTGAGTCCTTCAAATATCTTCCCACCATTAGACATGCCGCATTGACCAATTCAGTCCTGATTGCTGTTCTTTTTAGTATCAAGGGACATTCTTGCCCAGACAGACCGATGGATCAGAAACTGCACTTCATAAAATGTTTACACTGTACACACATTCACACAGTGATACAAGCAACAGAGTCCCAGATCACACAGCATGTTGAATGTGCCAGTGTCATCTCAAGGCTTATGACTTTCCAATATCTACAAAAGGATTTGGGTTAAACTTTGCTTGTGCTGCTTGCCTATCATTCTAACAAAAGCCATGCTTTTTTCACCCGTTCAGAGTGTAACCAAGCCCATGGCTCACATGGGAACATTTCAGGCAAATGTTCCCTATGTCACAAAGCCTTTTTGATCAGTTGAGACCATCTCTTAATTGCTGACAGCAGAAAAGGACCACACATGTCATGTCATCAAAGAGCAAAAAACTTTGCGGTCAATAAACAAAACAAAAACAAGTCTTCCTAAAAGATTATGAATTACTACTTTCGATGACAGCAGCAAAGAACAAGGGACTTTTCTCAACAGTAATTACAGGAATACTTTGTTATTGTGTACAGCTCTGTAAATTAGTCCCTCTGTAAGAGATTTGTGAGGATAGTTTGATGTAGTCTCAGAGTTCCTATCTATCAAGGCAGTGGTTTACTTATTAGCCACTAATTAATGTGCTTTATTCTCACCTTTCATGAACCTCATGTCAAACGGGCTATCCGCAAGAAGCCTTTCTAGATTTTAACTTTTTTGTAGTCTTACTCCTTTATTCTCCTAAGAATAATTTACCTGCCACCTCCAGCTGAAGGTCCCAAACCCCGTGCACAAGTGACAGAAAGCATATAGTATATGAAAGTATATTGACTAACACAGATCAAAAAATATGCACCCTATGCTTGATTTAGTACGGGATACAACTGTGTTACCCGCTGTAAAAGAAAAAGGGGAGGGGACACCTATGAGGGAGAAAAACATTTTAAAAATGTTGAAGGTGAAGCTGAAGCATAGGTGATACAGAAAGCCCTCCTCCAAATAAAAACTGGGAGACTGTGTAAGTTTTCAGAGGAAGCAGCAGGTACCTAGAAATCTCAAGGAAGAAACCCTAATGTTTCTAGGTTTTGCTCAAAGAACAAAGGGAACTCTTCTAGCCAAGGGCAACCTGTATAGACAGATGAAGCACAGGAAGGAGGCGGAAAAAAAGCCTTATCCACCCCATTCTGTAGCTAGGAAACTGAGACACAAGGATTAAAACACACATCAAGAAAGTGTACACCACTGAACAAATGAAGAGGCTATTAAAAATAGTTTTTCTGTTAAGTAACACAGAAGTGTGATATATATCACTAGTTACTGTCAATAAGTTTATGAAAAATGGTATTATGTATAAGATGACTGAACAACACAACAGGTAAAAGTAAGAGTTGTTCTAAAAGCAACACCCCAGAGCAAGATTACCTTTTCATTCTTCTGACCTGAGTCACCGGATTAATCTATAAAACAGGTTTATGAAATTGAAAAATAATAATATTTTGGGCTGAAACCTTTCCTCAAATACCCTTGAGTTTCTTTGAAATGTGAACACTATCTGAGAGGCAAATTTGGCCACCAGATATATTACATTACATACATTATAGGCATGGGAAAATTTTTTTCAGAATTAGCAAACCACCCATTTTATTACACTGATGAAATTTTCTACATGCATTATGAATCTTCTATGGATTGTAATTAAATCTTTCTAGGCTTTCTGTATTTTCCATGCAAAAACGTGTTCTTCCAGTGTTGTGCCATCTTTGCATGAGGGATACATGCCCTTCTCTCATTCCACATTTTTCCGTACTGATCCATTCACCAATTATTCTGCTCACCTGGCAAGCTGGCATACCTTGTAGATAAACTCTTATAGGCTACATTTATAAATGAAAACATTCAGAGTGACATACTTGACCAGGTTATCACAAAAGAACTAATCTGCACACTTACACAGCTTTTCGGCTTGGCAGCTCTAGCCAGACTTCCATTTTCATGATGAATACTGAGCATACAGAGATTGCAGAACCAGTCTCCCTAGTCTAAAGTCCTCTAACTCATATGGTGCAATTTCATCCGTAAGAGAATTATGCCTTCCACTTCAGAGGCTAGTCATGGAGTGATGTACTGCTCTACTCCACAGCAGACAATGGGGGCTTCGAGAACCTGTAGCAACGTGGCTTCTGGAGTAGGTTGCTGCTACAGACGGGATGCTAAAGCTATCCCTTCGCCACCTTCAATCATGTCTATATGGTAACCACGCAAATTTCACCTGCAATACAGTTTTTTTCTAAGATTCTTAGTAACCCTTAAGTTTTCAAAAAAATCCAGGAAAAGTGAAAAATGAATGTGAAATTTGCTGTACTAGACAGGCTCAACAGGTACGCTGTTTATCTTTTTTTCTGCCACAGCAACTAAATACAAGTTAGCCCCTGTTCTAAGTGGCCATGCTAAGTTTCCCTAAGGTTTCCACAACAATTTAACTTGGCCTTTCACTAAATCATTTCAGCTAGGTCCCGTGTGATTTGAGACATATTTCACTTTACATTTAAAAAATGCACGTACCTGAACACTCTGTAAGGCCTACAAACCAATATGCAAAATTAGATATACAAACTCCAGTGTTTTCCCTCCTCTCTTCCTCCCTCCCTCCTTTCCACACCAAACCAGGAAGAAGGAATAACATTAGGTCTTCAGTCATGGGTGGGGACTAAAACTTTCTAAAGTCATTGAGAATAGAAGGGTCCCATGTATAACACCACGTAACTTCCTCACTGATTATCTTATCTGGTTAAATAGAAGTTCCTAAGATACATGTTATCACAGAATTTACATGCATTTTCCCAGTTTCCATCGGATCTCCTCAAGTGTAGCTGGAAAGTAAGTGATCTTGGGTGATATACTAATGTCCTCTTCCAGAGCCATGTCACCACCTCTGCAAGGGAGGCTACCCTGCTCCCTGAATAGCTGCTAAAGCTGTTTTTCATTCACACCAGACAAATACAAGCAACTCTCCTCCATCCTGCAACAGCCAAATTAACTTAAACCTGGATAATTTTGCCTGAACTTAATGTGACAGCATTCACACAATTTCTTCCACCAGCAGCATGGTGGGGGAATGAAATGCAACCTCTTCTGCATACAGCACCAGAGACAGAAGGCATGTGTCCAGAGCTGTAATTCTTAGAAATAAAGCATGTATCTGATATGGCTGAGACATCACATCTTTCTTTTATTACAATTGATGGTGAAAGGCACTTTTTATGAACAGTTAGAACCTGTTCTGTTATGGCATCTTATGACTTCTAGCTCTGAAGTGCCACTTCGGCACTGCAGGGGGAAAAATAATCAACAGACTATTCGAATGAACAGGTCATATGTTGTCCACAAGAAAACGCTAAATTATTGTCTTTCCTATGCATTCTCTCACACAGAAGAAAATACATTCTTTTTGGAAAACTACAGCTCAACAAAATGAAAATGTGTAGGTTTTCACAAGAATTGGATACTGACAATATGTAAGTAAGACAAAAGAAAGATATTATGTGTAACAATACACATTGATGTAACATGTACATCACTGGAAAGTGAAATACAACCAGAAATTAAGTAACAAATACTGTAATGACTTAAGTACAGAACTAGCAAATAAGCAGAAGGAAGGTGCAAGTAAAGGAGACAATTTGTGTCAAATTATGCCATATTTTGTGAACTTGGTTTTCCAATGATCAAATTCAGATGTTGTGTGTACTCATAGTCTTTGGAAAAATAAACAAAACATTCTGCAGATTGCACTCCATAAATCTCATACTTAACTTACCATACAAATTAAATCCAAACACAAACATAATTGTAAAACCTCCTCTTTTCCCACAAAGCAATAATACAACCAAACCAATCAACATGTTAAAATTATAAAAGTCAATGCTTTCGTTTCAAATTCAAATCATTAAGCAAAGATTTCATTAGTGAAAATGAAGTATAAGTGGCTCTTGGGTACAAGAATGTCTGAAAAATTCACATCAAACTAAGTCTATCTATACATTAAAGTCATTACAGACGGCAGTTTGCAAATCAGCTGATGGAACTCTTGAACTGCATTGTTGTTGCTGTCCCCATGGTAAAACCTGTCACATTTCAAGAAGTATTATGTTCTGAAGTCAGCCGAAGTCTTATTGAAGGTCTCCTCTATGATGTCCAAAGATTTTTCTGAGTAACTAATCTCAAAAAAGCAGATACCCGTCTTCATCTGTTTCTCCATGACCTTCTTTCTGGTGTATTTGCTTAGTATACACACAGATCAAAATGCAGAAGATAGTAGTCATCATAAAAATATTTTAATAGCATTTTGGAAATATTTTTAGTTGTATTTAATAAAAAACCTGAAGTTTTCTTGAACAAAGGGACCAATATCCATTTTCAAAAAAATCTGATGTTGCGAGAACTACCAGGACAGAAACATATGTCTCTAGAGACAGAGAATGAATTTTTATGAATTGATGCTTTCTAAGACAACAGATTCTAAATTCTACGCAGTTCAAACTGGTATCTTGCTTTTCACACCTAAATAAATTCTGATAGTTTTGCAAATAGCAAAACAACACAAATTGAACTAAAGTCCAAGCCAGAATATAAGGTTTCTAAGCCTTTTTTACATAGCAGGATCAAACACTAAACCAGATTAATTTCAAGATATATTTCAGATAGTTTCTTAGATTTTGTAAATGAATGCAGTTCCTCTAATTTCAGTGGAGCCAGTCTGATTTATATCGGCTACTACCTGTTCCTTTCAGACACTGGAGAATAACATACTCAAATTAATTTATAACTTAAAAATATATTAAAAAACATGTTTCACAACCTAAGGCTCAACTTTTCCTGTCCTCAAAAACCTAGGAAAAGGCTAGACTTTGCAGCATACACAAAAACTTATGAAATGCATACTCTGGACAATAGAAGGAGGATTTTTACTCTGACATTTCCAAATTTTACAATATTCCATTATTTATTGCTGTTTTACTCTAAGAAAAAAACTACACACATCAGTTCACATTCCGGTTCCAAGCCATGTTATATTACCTACAGTGAGGCTCAGAGATAAGAAGGAATGATTTGTTGCTCAATCACATTTCTGCATCTTTTGACAGATGTGAAGTAACTCTCAGCCATTAACAGAAATGGAGAATGGTGTTTGTTTTGTTTTTAAAGACAGTATGAGAAGGGGGCACTCCCCCTTTCCTGGGAAAAAGAAATAAAAGGAATACACTTTCTCAACATATGCAGTGTATTTTTACAAAGAATCCATCAGCTCTGAACAAGAACTCTATGCTGTAGTGCTTGATAAAGCACTCTTTTAAAGAGCAGGTGTCTCCTTTACAGAGCAGTGGACCTTTTTGCCCAGGCCACTGCCATTGAGAATAGTTTTATTTGCTTTCCATCTGATTTAACAGATGTCTTATGTACTTCACCATCTCAGCTATCTAGCCCATATAAGTTATGACCCCCAGACATATAAACACTTTAGGAGAATGGATAACAGCACAAAGACTGACTCTTTGACTGAGAGCTTGTCTACACATTCAGCTATTTGGGAATAAAAATTCAAGGACGGCAATTGCAGGAAAACCATTCTTGAATGATTCAGTTCTTTCTATGAAGATACTTGCTCCAGAAATGCAGGGTCAATTAGGAATATTTACTTCTATAATACCAAAGGTTATTAACACGTAAAATAGATCACTACTCCTATTTCACACTTCACTAAACCCAGTAAGCTTTTAGGTATAGACAAACCAGCAAGCAAACCATCCTCAATACTTTCTACAAAGCCAGGTTATGCTACAGAACAAAAGTTTTATACAAGACCAATATGGAACAATCTCTTTGCGAATAGGAAGAAACTGAAACAAGAAAATGTAAAAATTAAAATGTACAAAAAAAATTCATCAAACTTTTAAGGAAATATTTTGTCATCATAGTAACAAAAGAAAGGTTCTTGCACTGATAGCTGGCTTGCTCAGAAAGCAAGTCTTGTTGAAGTAATGGCAAGTAGAAAATAGATTTTGACAGGTGGACAGAAAGTAGTAATGGATTTGAAAGGCAATGCTGTGTGAAACTTGTTGAACCACAGCAACTCCCATATCATTAGTTGAAAACAACTTGCTACTGCAAGATATCCATCAGCTGTGAGGCCATCTTGACATGGAATACCACAACAGAGAGCTGCACTATTATAAAGGGCTGAAGCCTCATTACTACTGAGAGTTGTAAGAATCCTAATGTAGCTGGAAAGTTAAGCCTGAGGAAGGTTGAGCATTCTTGGTTCCAAATGGTTATTTCTGCCCTCCTAACACAGCTTAATTCATGTGATACACAGCTGGATTAAATCTTGTGTAACAGTTGGATTTTTCTTTCACAGAACCATATGCTGACAAGGACTTCTTGTCATCTGCTGAATGACAATGATAAAGATTATCTGAATAAAATGACTCTAGAATGGGAGACTTCCCTCCATTTAGCAAATGCAATGGAATTTTCAAGAACAGTCCTGGGCATCGTCCTGGGCAATCTGCTGGCAGCCCTGCTTGAGCAGGGGGTTGGACAAGATGACCTCCAGAGGTCCTTTCCATCTTCAGCCGGTCAGTGATTTCGGGAATAGCTTCCTTAGGTCTGAAAACAATGGCTTAATGAGGTACATCAAGATTTATAAATGGAATGAGAAGGCATGTAACACTTTCAGCTACCTGCTGGCGAGGATGTTTCTTTGTAGCACGAAAACTATTCCCAAGTTTTTTGATGTAGTAAAAAAATCCTCCTGATCAGCATGCCTGCACTTCTATGCTTCCCGAAAAAAGCTCTTCTGACCTGGCAGCTGGGAGGGAAGGAGTTTACTTTCCAAGACAAATCTTTCATTCATGTAATGCAGGAGAGAGAAGCCCCTTTTTTTTACAGAAAAAAAGTTTAAACCTCAAATGTTCTGACTGCTACTGTGGATGAGTTGTCTTACCGGGCTAAAAGTTAATAATGATATAAAACCCAAGAAATTCTACTGAGGTAGTATCCATGTTCATAAGTTTGGCTCATCAAGGGACAAAAAGACCGACAGAGGCATGTGAAAGACCTGAACAGAGAACATGGCACCACAGAACCTCAGGCAGGCAGAAGTTATGAGTACAATTTGACCTTAGTGTCCCCCAAAAGCAACATCAAATTCAAATATTATGATGCAGGAAGAATAATACCAGTGACTGGCTAAAAAGCTCCATCTGCTTCTGCATGGCTAGTAAAACACAGTAATTGATCCAGATCTTTCAGCCCTGACATAGGACATATTCTTTTCATTGAACAGTCAGGTCACCCTCAGAGCCTTCCTTAAATCAGAAAGTGGCACTTACATTGAGCCTCTGCTCTCTAACAAAACAAATGCACACATATTTTAAATCAAAGTCTCACTGACCTGCCTTTCAAAAGATGAAATATCAACTATATGAGCTTCATGCTGTTCTTAGGTGAGGACTAAGATTTACAGTAAGATCTGTGTTTTTAAGAGGAGTTACCCCTACACTGACTTCACTACAAGGCTTTGAAACTATCGCAATCTGCAAAGCATGCGGAGATGCACAGTAGTGACAGACCAAACTCAGATCTGCATAGTTGCAGTAAGTACTGGTTACACAAGATGTTATAACACTTAATACTCTTTGTAGAACTTAGTAGATCGAATTTTCTATTGGTCTGTACAATGCCAGAGGAGCTATACTACATGGTATAATTTTTTTATTGATCTGTAAGTATTGTTGTATAGTGGATTATGGACATAGCATCTAGAATACGACATGTGAACTGAATCTTAAATTTACAATAATTATTTTTTCAGAATCCTAAAGTAAATCACTTCACAGGATATACCGTAAGATCACACGTATTTAGGTACAGATATACACAAAAATACTTTACGGTAGTGCAATTTACAATTACAATATATTGCATTATAAACATTCTAAATATTGATAATGTTTTCAGAGGAAAACATCGTGTTTCACTGAAAGAAAAATCCCACTTTCCCTGCAGTATTATTTTTTCTTTTCTGAAAAAGCTGGCAATGCGGCAACTCTGTTGATTTCTGTAAAGAAACATCAATGATGAGTTTAATTTACTTGGTAGCATAACAAACCAGGAGAACTTAGTTTTATTATAGTGCCATTTAGATCACAGTTATCTCCTAAGTTGCCCACCAGCAAACCCAAATAAAAGATACCATACAAATCAAAGCTGCTTGCCCAAATCTTGTCTTGTCATGATGCCGTTTCCATTTACACTATGCAGTCTTTAAAGTCCTCAATCACAGTCACAGTACAGTAGACAGCATATAAAATGTAAATGAAAATCAATTCTAAATTAAGTAAGCATCACTTCAGCTTAGAAGACATAAAAGCAGTTTAACTGGATCACTGGAAATTCCCCCTACATAAAAGGAATTTCCACAAGTATTGCAGAATTAGCTCTGGTAGTACTACTACTGCACCATGCTCTTCAAAGCCTCAAGCATGGGAGGGGTGGTTCAGGAAACGTTAACTGTTTTCATGGATGGCTAGAGGCCAGCATAAACTAACCCTTCACATCACACTGAAGGCCAAAAAGATCCAGGACAGACCAAGAATCGAAAGGCAGACAAGTCTCCTCTGTTACAGTCTCCACTCCTCCCATATTTACACTGAACTTACTCAGACTACAGGATCACCCTTGCATTGCCCAGTTGCACTACAAATTAAGGAAGAAAACATAGCTCTGCAGAATACATTCACTTCTTACATCATAATTCAAGAGAAGAAGGATGTAAAGGGTAACAGACCAGTGAGAAATTTTAAGTTTCTAAGGACAAAAGAAATAGTAGGTGACTGAAGTCAAGAATTAACTTTAAAGGAACAATGCGTGGAAAAAGAATTGACTTGTTTCAAAGATGTACTAACAAATGTCTAATGGAACAGCATCCTTTTTAAGGAGACAAAAATCCCAAGATGACTAAATGGCAAAAGTGAAGAGGCAACAGAAGAAATATTGATGAAAAATGCAGTGTAGATGCAACTAAAACCATCAAGAAGAAATGATTTAAAGGGAAAATACATTTTGGGAGCTAGACTGAGTAAAAAAAGAAAATTACACAGGAGGAAAGCTGAGTATCAGAGGGGACAGCAAGCAATATAGTGAAGAATAATAAGGCTTTCTACAAATACATAAAAGGAAAGAAGACAGTAAAGGATAAAATGAACGCATTAAAGTATAAAACAGATGCTTAGCTGCAGGATGATGCAAGGTTGATGGCAGGATTAAACACCTCCTTCACAGGCATAATTCTCTTCAGGAACTGTGAAGAAAATATTGGGAAACACGAGGCTAATACTGGCCTCCCAGATCAATTAAGTAGCAACATGCTGTTTTTACAGCTCACTACAAGTTAGTAAGGACAAACATAAATTAATACACGGTTTCACACTGGAATCATCTGGTGCAGTATGGACTGAAAACTCATCACTCCCTCTGCCTCTTACTTGGGGTTTCATGTGAATCAGACACAGATCAGTCAACTGTAAGTAGCCTAATTTGTGATTGTTTTTTGTAGCAGACATAACTTCAACTCCACCTGCAGTAGGATGGGATATATGGATACAAGAGATTATAGAAAAAAGACAAGACTCAAAATTTGGTATGAAAGCATATTCATTGGAAAAGCCTCAACAATGAAAATTAGTCAGGTTTCTCAAAGGGCAACTGAATTAATACGTGAATGGACTTGAAGAAGCACATATGCACAGATTTTAGTAAATGCACTGTAAAAAGTACCGATAAGTTAATCACTCAGTAGGAAAGAATAACTTCAGCATTCAGGTGGTAAAGTGAACAAAACAAAAGCTACCTAAAAAGGGAAAGTGAGTATCACTCCTGTCAGTGTTTTGGAGAAAAAGAAACCACTGAAGTTCCAAAGCCCACCCACTGAAGCCAATTTAGCCACATTTTAGAGATGTCTAGCATTACTTTAGTATTAAAAAATATATTTAAAAATTTTTTATTGATTGATGACAGTTGTCCTCTAAGTCAGCTTGATTTCCATTTCAAAAGTACATTCATCAAGATGCAGTAACAAAATATACAGAGGATGGCATTAGGAAAGATGTCTGGTACAAAACCAGATCTATTGAAAGACAAAGGAAGTTATTCAGGACACATCTAATCAAACAGCAGGTCATGACTTGTACATATGAATGTTGCTCAGAAATTTCCTATGAATCCCACCAGAAGGCTGTAATGACATCTCTAGGGAAGTTCTGGGAAAACAAGCTATTGCAAGTTCCAGTTCCCACTTCTTAAAAGGAAATGGAGGTGATGATACAAAGCTCTGTTCACTCTGCCAGTCCCAACAGGTCTCTTTGAGTTGGCACCATCAGAAGGCTTCCACACTTACTTGGAAGCACCCCATTTCTTATTTTGCTGAGATGAGAAAAGCAGCCAATAGTCCACTGGAGACAGAGTGGTTCACAAGGCAAAACTAAGCTACTAAGGAAGCAGGGGATAAGCCAATGCAAAGAAACATAAAAATGGAAGAAAGTGGTTCAAAAGAGATGAGAGGAAATGGACATAATACAGTGGAAGACACAGTAAACTGGGTAGCAACAAAGGAGGATGAGGTGAGAGCACAGCAGCACAACCAAGAGGCACAGCATAGTTCAATTACTAATGCTACTTCTTAGTGGTTTCAGTATCAAAATATTCTGATAAACCCCGAATTAGGTAATTGAGTGGAGAAGACAAAAGGAAAACATTCCTTTGCTTCACTGGGATTTCAGATGAAAGGAAGACAATCTCTACATTCAAAAGATTGAGTACATTTAGATCTTCTGACAGGAGGAAAAACATTTAACTATTTTTAAAACAATTCTTTTATGTTTGGTACATATCAAATTCTACTGAATAACAAAAAAGGGGACATGAAAGTTATAGACAGGCAAAGAGACAAACAGAGAAGTTTTCACGAAGAAAAAGAGGGAAAATGCATAGACTGGGTAGTTAAAGGGCGCAAGACAAGAATGGATTTAAAAACAGGTTCTGTTATTCTTTCTCAAAAGGACACAGAAAATATGAACACATGCAAGATATTTATACAGCCTTAGTGGCACACAGCTTTTCCCTTAGCGATGAAGAATGAGTAAGGTGCACATGAATGTTTCTCTGTAACGCAAGTGCTCATGTGCAGCCTGACTTGTGCGCTCCTTCTGGCACTTGCCTGCTGCACTGGGCACGGCTGGCAGGTGGTGGTGGTGGGTACAGGGGTCCAGGGCGACCTGTGCTGGGCAAGGTCTGAGACTGCTCTGAGCCAGTCCCAGCCAGCTCTGCAAAGGACAAAACAGACCCACCACCACATGCCAAACTGTGCCTGCCAGAAAGCACATGGCGCCCCTGTGAAAACCATGGTAAACCGAGGTAAAACCTTGTGAAAACGAGGTAACAACTATGGGAAAGAGAGACACTGCAGAAAAAGAGGAGACACTTGAACAGGGCAGGAGCAAAGAGGCACCTGAGCATGGCTGGAGCAAACAGATGCCTGAGCAGGGCAAAGAGGAGACATAGGAGGAGGAGCACTTCTGAGGGGATGGCAGTTTGTGGAGCAGCACAGACCAGAGCAGCTGAGTAAGAAGCAAGGAACAGCAAAAGCAAAATAACCACCACACACTGACCCCAGTCTCCTGCACCCACCATCGGCTGTGTGATGTGCAGTGAGGGGACTGGGGACTAGCCAGCGGGGAGCAGAGGTGGCTGGAGGCAAGCTGAGGCATGTTTCACTAAGTGTTTGTTTAAATGTTTGTATTTATTTCCCAATATCAGAGTCAAAAATTAAAAGGTAATGATAATTGGCAATAAACTAAATTAAGTAAATTCCACAAATCGAGACTCATTTTTTTATTACTATTTTTATTAATTTTTTTTTGTTCATGACATCTGGCTACCAAAAAGCAAGCAAACAAAAATATCAGTATGCATATAAAGTACTGGCAATTTTGTCATTCAACTAGATGTAAACATTTATACTGTACTATTACCATGAAGACATAATTCCAGTTTTAAAACATACTGTACAGTTATAACATTACTTTGCTAGATTTTCACAGATTAAAACTAAGGAGGGCCTCAGAATATTTTGTCCTACTGTTCCATGGAGTATCCTTCTCACATCAAAGCATTAAATGGGAAAACCATAGTGAAAAGGAAACTAAATTTAGCAACAGCAACATCATTGCATTGCTGTGCACTGCTGTATAGTTACAATTTTCTCATAACAGATTTTCATGTACATCATGAACAAAAATCAAGTTCTACCTAATCTTCTATTAGAGACTAGTAAAACCAGGATCACAACATCAAAGGGGACAAAAATTCTTATTTAGTATAACTACAGTAGCTACAGCTGAATTATGTCAGGAATTCACTTGGACTTCGATATCTACTTACTTTTTTTACAGTAAAAGTCAACTTAGTTTGTATTAACCTTCATTTCTTCACTATAATGATTCTGTAGATTGTACCAGGTTTTCAGGCAGTGATAAATAATACAGACTATGAAGCAATTGTCATTCATCATCTGGCAGGCAATATTTAAAATAGAAAGAGATGCTGCAGGTATTTCAGTACAGGTTTTTAAACAAAATCAGTACCACCCACTTGTAAAGCTTGGTTATTTCCTAAATACGTACATATGTATGTGTACATACATAAACAGATTACCATTGGCGCAGGCACTAATTTTCCTATATACATGCAATCTCTCATAAATATGCAGGCACATACACACGGGATAAGTATTGCACAAGCTGGAGGGACACCACTACAAAGGAAATGCAACACCACTAGAGTAGAGGTGGGAGAATGAACAAGAAAATAGAGTAGGGAGGACATAAGAAGAAGGAAAGCTTCAGGTTAGGATATCCAGCCTGTTCCTTTTCAAATACTGTTTAATTCCACTTCAGGAATAAGCCATTATCTGCTTCCAAATACTGACACAAATACCTGCTGTGTTCCACTGTTCCCCATCTCCATATCCAGGGATTCATCTATGGAGGCATAGGAACAGAGATGTCAATAAACCACACCCCTAATATCACTAAAGACCCTACTGTCAGCATGAACAGTTTAGTTCCCACATGTCTAATGAGAACACAGATGAGACCTTAGTTGGAGCTGAAATTTACAGAGAACCCTATATAATCATGTTTATAAGAACATTATATAACTTTTTTTTAATCATAACTACCTTTACTTGGATATGCTTTTCTGCGAGTCAGGCAAAAAGTTGTCAGCTCTCATGTTACTCCCTGTGCAAAATGGCCACCATCTACCATCACAGTCAATAGTTGCCATTCCTCTGTTGTTAACTAGTGTGCAAAAATGAGGTTATTTTTCCTAAAGGTGATTACTTCCATTATTTTAAAACTGGAACAAAATTAAAACCACTGCCTCTCTATGGTCCAGAGATACGGCAACATACTGTTAAGAAAAAGATATAGTGAAGATTTGAATATGCAAAAATGAGAACAGGACACCGTTTTATACTATTAAACACAGAAGCTTGCAGGATTGTCCTAAGTCTGTCATACCGCTTACTTGAAGCATCAACCCCCTTCCACAAGCTCTGGCCTAAACCTTAGATGACCTTTGATTGCTTTCTGCCTCAGACCCACATTGCTGTCCTGGTTTCAGCTGGGACAGAGTTAATTTTCTTCTCAGTCACTGGTGCAGTGCTGTCTTGGATTTGGTGTGAGAGCAATGTAGATAGCACACAGATGTTTTTGGTTGTCGCTGGGTGATATTTACACTAAGTCAAGGACTGAGTTTCTTGGGTCCTGCCAGTAAGAGGGCTGGAGTGGCACAAGAAGCTGGGAGGGGACACAGCCAGGACAGATGACCCCAACTGGCCAAAGGGGTATTCCATGGCACATGATGTCACAATCCGTATACAAACTGGGAGAAGAAGAAGGAAGGGGAGGATGTTCGGCGTGATGGTGTTTGTCTTCCCAAGTAACCATCACGTGTGATGGAGCCCGGCTCTCCTGAGGATGGCTGAGCACCTGCCTGCCCATGGGGAGTGTGAATGAATTCCTTGCTTTGCTTTGCTTGCGTGCACGACTTTTGCTTTCCCTGTTAAACAGTCCTTATCCCAACCCGCGAGTTTTCTCACTTTTACTCTTCTGATTCTCTCCCCTGTCCCGACATGGGGGCAGCGAGCAAGTGGCTGTGTGGTGCTTAGCTGCCGGCTCGAGTTAAATCACAACCACTGCCTCAGACGCCAGTACCCTGCTTCCCTTCAGAGCAATTCATGCTGTTATTATATACTGACTGAAGTAAAGTAAATCCATTTGCATAGTTCACCCTCTAATAATTTCATTGTTTCCTCATCCAAGGATCAATCACCTAGAAATGGGAGGTTGACCTGAAGGTTACTGCATTTCTTTCCAACAACTAGATATTACAAGAGCAGACTAGTATTGAGTATCTTAAATCAGGAAAGTGAGCAGCAATTTATATTTGAGTCATCAATTACAGCAGCATAACTTCAGAGGATGGTATCATGGCTCTGCACAACCATCAGTGCTCAATAAAATCTACAGAAAATAACATACAACTGTGATACAATCTTCCTTATATGGGCTCATTCACATACATATAAGACTAAACCTGAGCTGATGTTTAACATGTAAAAATGTGACCAAAGTCACACAAGTATACACACATTAATGTCAATTTAAAGCCCAGTAGCCATTTTCTTCCACCTCTTTCAAGCATCACAATCTCAAAAATGCATTATTATATGAATACTTCTTAAACAGCTAGGTTTACAAAAGAAACAAACCCCCTTCTTACTACAGGACTACCAGCTTGTACCTCCAACATAATCTACTCTACCAAGTCTTGTAGAAACTAAACTGCATCTGTATAAAGGCATTGGACACAAACCTAAAAAGTGGAAAGTGTTATCTTTAATATATCACCACCTAAAAATTCCTAAGTCTTGCAAATACACAACTATAACTGTAATGGTGAGTCATGACAATATTAAATGGGTAGTGTAGTAACTTCTCTGTGGGTCAGATAGAGGCATGAAAGGATCTTGTAAATAGAAACAGTATTTCTGTGCAGACTATTTATGGGTGAACACAGTTCTAAAATTTTGCCAGTACCAGTGCAATTTTATTCCCCGTAGCACAGTGCTTTTACATGTTATGACCCCTTCCCAAGCACCCACTCTAGCACAGAAATGAATACAGTCTATGAAGTTAAAAAACACCTTTTTTTCATTATGAGCTTTAAATATGTTGTTAGTGAAGTAGTGTTTTCAAGTAAAATAAAATACAGAAACTGTTCTGTGGGATTGTTAAGGTAGATTTTAGAAGTTGCAGAAGGAAATAACTGTTGTGAATCGTTATTTTGGATGTGCCTATTGCATCAGAAAGAGTAGATTATATAAAACAACATGAAATAACGCAGTCAAGAACTGACCTGATCAGGTGAAGGTGATTCCAAAGCCAGGTCTCTACTTGCCAACACACTTCAGAACTACATAGCTTCTTTGCTAATCAGATCATTACGCTATTCCATGTATTTTTCAATTAACCTCTCTACTGCCTTCGTGTGTTTAATTGCCACTTTAGATGTTGCATATACGGTGTGGGGGAAGCCTTAAATAACTTCTCTGACTTAATATCTCCCCATTTCTTTCAATGATAGTCTACTGCTTCTTTAAGGTCTATCTGACTGAAATACCACTTGCCCTGTGATAACTGCAGCAAGCACTGTTACAAAGTTCGCAGCAGAATAAGCAGACAGACAGACAGAACTCAGTATGTATCTTCCCCATTCAGCCCTCCCTTGCTTTCTGGACGTACTGGTGAGGTGCGCATCACTTCAGTCTTTCCTCTTAAACAGAACCACTGAGAACTTTACACCACTCCATGGAGAGAGCAGCCTCCAGAGTCACCGTAACTGCAGCAGCTGGCCAAACTAGATATACAGAAAGAGACTGCTCTTCAGTGTTCTGTGAACTAGTTTCATGATCTTAACCTGCATGTACCTAATGGACAAGGCTTCACATCACTACCACTTGCACAGAGGTCGAAAACATCATAATATTACAGAACTCAGGCTTCATTTTCTTCCCTAACCTAGAAGCAAATGTACCTCCCCCCATGCCAAGTAGTATTTATTCTCTCAATCTCTTACTAGGATCATATGCTAGAATTTTCACTGCCTAGATTTTCACCACAGTTCACAGAAGTAATAAATATAAACCACTTATTACAAGGAGAAATAAAAAACTGAATGGCCAGGAGAATGAAACTAATCCTTCTCTCCTCTCCCGGTTTACCCGTCCTCTCTTTTATAGGGTTACCATGTAGATGAGGAAGAGGCAGGGAACACATTCACGCACTGTTGAGTCACTTCAGGTAGCAGCAGAGGGACTCCAGAGACATTAGTTACTTTCATGATCACCAAGTTTATATGAAGATCACTAACCCTGCTTCTTTTGATTCTGTGAAGATTCTAACAGGCAAATAATGGCATTCATATTTTAAGTTGTTGATTACTGGTAATTGATTACAGAGCAAGAACCACATTGATCTCAACATTTCAACAGTACCTCCAGGGGCTTGTGAAGCCAGTGCGAAGAAACAGGCGCTTGATAGGCAGTAACAGAAGCACATAGCTTTAGACAGTCTCAGGGCAAACCTGCAAATGCTGAGTGGCTTCAAGAACAGATGTCAAACAAGTTGGTGTACTAGTGCACCTAATTTTTTCCCTCGAATTCAGTGCCTGCCTGTCTTTCACAGATGGTTCTTAGAGAAACACCCAAGCAAACTCTGAATGAAGCTCATTCTGATCTTGAAACTATTACACTTGCTTTTGTACAGCAAATTTCCTAGACTAGTATGTCCTGTTACAGTGTGAATAAGCCGCTGGTCATAGGCCGTTCAATGTAGCATGGAAGGAGCGTTGCTTACAATACCTGATCCAGTAGTTCAGAATTACTACATTGCCTTGCATTCCTAAAGAATTACTACACTTCCCTGCATTGTATGATATAGAGATACATTAACTACTCATGAAGAAAGTAGCCTATGTGGTTAAAAAGCACATTAAAGGGAGTCTTTCACCTCTAAATTACATTCCTGAGCCTACCCAGATTAATTGTTTTCCTTTATCGTAGCTTGAAGTAACTGATTTAAGGAAGAAAATTATAGCTTCACTGGCCAAACAGCAGTCTTAAGAAGGTAGATTCATTTGATCTTCATTTCTTGCCTTGCTTAAGGAGGGTTTATTTGTAGGTGGTGGTAACACAGATGCCTAATCACAGACCTTGTTATACTGACCATCACGCAAAGCATAAGATCATTTATGTGTTACCTTCTACAGCTGCAGAAGGTAATCAGAAGTCTTTCCATTTATTTTTAGTGCATGTATTTGCTGTCCCAAGCTTAAATGAAGACAACCACCACTGAACCTCCATGCCAACTCAGACAGGAGAATCCAAATCACTCGCCTTTGAAAAATGTTTATTACCTTCCCATATTAAGAAAAAAAATAATCTTGAAGCTGGCCAAATCTCTGGATGTAATTTTGATCTAAAAGCTTTATATGATTTTATTTTACTTTCTTAAAGACAGTTTGCCTATGTATATGCTGAAGTGAACCCGGTTTGCTTGCAGTCTGCCCATGCATTAGGCCATCTCAAAGTGTTCAGTCACTTGGCTGGGCATTTTGACCGTAATTCATTTCCCTCCTTAAACCAAAGACAGTTCACTGTCATAATTAACACCCTGACTAACATTAAACAACTACCTGGAGGCACTGCAGCCTACAAAGCACAAATTGAATGAGCACTAGGCAGAAATGCCCTCGAGCTTTAACATAAATTGATTTAGCTAAACTAGTGAAAGGTAAGCACAAACCCTCTTGTGTTGGTTTAAAGGTAACAGTGGTTTAGCTCACACATTCAGGCTTATGAGCACAACTGACAAGCCTGCATTGCATGGGTTTAGTACAGACACAGTATCCATGCAGAAATTCTGCAGTTGTTTATGGCATAATCTCCTTAGTTCAGTGGTTTCCAAAGTGTGGTTCTCACAGAAAGTTGTGATAATAAACTGCAAACCACTCTCAAAAACACACTGTAGCATATATACATATTAAAAGCAGCTCTCAACGAAGGTGGAAGCATTTGATCTATGAGCTATTAAAGTTTTGAGAGTCCGTCCTCTAAGCAGTTGTACACAACTTCTTGCACAGACCAGGCCTACATTGCCTATTAACCCAAGCCTCCTGGTGATCTGCAAGAGTAGCAGCAGGGGAGTGACACTGCAACAACTAGTGGACTTCTATAGTGGCCTTCAGAAATAAATTCTTGGGCTTAAGCTAATTCGCTTTGAGAAGTCCTATCACAAATATTACCATTATACCTGATATAAGACTGGCTTTTTGCAGAAACCTTTAGCAGAAAAATCAAAAAACCAAGCATGTGGGGGGACTAATTCAGGTCTCAGAAGCTGGCTTTGAGATCACAGTGGAAACATACTGTAATACCAATGACATCAGTGTTGTCAAACTGCTCCCACACATATTTTATGATTACGTAGAGGATGCCAGGCTACAGCATTCTTTCTTATGCTCTT